>NW_027150291.1:0-43716 GCF_031143425.1 Pleurodeles waltl
GAACTTCAGTGACACAGTCAAGCATACTGACAACACAGTAAAACATACTGACATATAGGCCACAAACTATGAGCACTGGGGTCCTGACTAGTAGGATCCCAGTGAGACAGTATAAAACACACTGACAAACAGGTGAAAATTGGGGGTACCATGCCAAGAAGGATGGTACTTTCCTACAGTAGGCAGCACTATACTTATTATGGGACGTCTACTCAAGAGTGACAAAGGAGCAGCCCACTACAGGTACTACTGTTAAACTACCAAATAACATATAGAAATAACAAGGAGAGACAGTGAAGCGACACATTGAAGGCACTACTAAACCACTATGAAGCATTATATGGAATTTAGGAGGAGCATTATAGAACTCTACAAGCATTGTCAAACCACCATGGTACAATTTCATCTAGAGTGTAAGGTTGACAAGATAAAAAGAGGCGTCATCACTCAGTAGCCAGGGGCAGCAACACAGAAGTGATTACCTTTTCCTTGCACAGCTGTGAGTACACGGCCTTCCGCCCCTGTAAGTTACTAAGAGAATGGATGAGGCCAATGGACACTTGAGGGGTACTATGGCCACCCGCTATGATGTCACGTGGTGAGTTGGCATCCGCCATTTCCACTTCCGGGTTTCTACTCTCTGAGAAAAACACGATTCACAATGGAGGCGGGGCTCTTTGCATAAACCAATCATCACACTTGTTAAGGTAATACATGGGATGTACAACGAGTCTTAATTTGTGGCTTATGTTGACATATTGAAAACTAATTAAAAAAACATAAAACCAGCAATATTTTGAGTAAAGAAGTAACACATAAAACCAGTAATATTTTGAGTAAGGATGTGGTGGAACATCCAGAGCTGCCGATTTTGGATCTGGGAAGCTGTGTTTGGCGACACGTACAAGCTGAGGTAAGAAACAATTAAAAAAAGAGTTCCCCCCAAAGAACTGAGAAACACTTGTTGAAGCAGATATGTTAATTAGAAATTATTGATTAATGTTTATGCATTTTAATTAACAAGAACACTATAGAAAAATTAAACGTAGAAAAATAAATGTGCACGTTTGAAAATGTGCCCACGAAGAGTGACTGCTAGTTTATACAAAGTTGCACTAAAATGATTAAAAATGCATGAAATATTGAAAATGTGCAATAATAATGTAATAGTATGACATATTAAGATGTATAACATGTGTTTTGCATTATATTGTAGAGCTAACTTAGCCGAGGTTGTGCCTAGTTTTGCCAGGCCTCGTGCAGCAGCGGAATAACCATGTATTGTAGAGAAGCAAATGTGTTGAAATGACCCTGAACTACTGAATGTTAATAAAATCTGTTTAGCTAGAATTTTCTGCAATGTACCGACAGACAGGAGACGAGGGAATAAATGTTACAACAATGACTGTGAAGTGCAGGCTAGATGTACTTTCTCAGGACTCTAACAAAAGAGACACTGACTGGGGAAGAAGATGCAACATTTTCGATACCTGATGAGCCGGATGCTGAGGACATCGTACAGTGAACCAATCAACAAACTGAGAATGGCGTAATCTTAGAACTCATAGATTCGTAAAATTAAGCATTATTGGTTAGGGTAATAACTGGTGATTGACTGACCAATTAGGAATTAGGGGGATGGACTGGGTAACCTTAATAAAATGTAATGATAAGGGACAAAAACTTCAGATGCGAGGGAAGAACTGATGCAGATGTTAGATGTCGGGAGAAGCAATTCAAGATTCTGTCACTGGGCTCATGCTCTTGAGAGCCTGATGCATTGCTGATCGATTAATGACCTGAGGACGAAGACTGACTTTGTTGCTGATACTTTCCATGGATAGGTAGCTATGACAATGTGACTGATTAACTTTGTGCCATTCCTTCTAGGTACCACTGAAGTACTGGGTTTTTCAGAACCCAGTGGTGCCAGGGAACACACCCTAAGACTTCGAGTCCTTCCTGTTTCAGACTACAGAAACACAGAGTCTTCTTGGTGAAGTCAAAGATCTTGTTTATTGGCTGCAGCCAGTAACAGGTATCCTAGAAGTACAACCTGCGTATATTCTCAGGAGATTGCTCCCCTTGCAAAGCTAACCTTCTCTTTTATACAAAATATTATGCTTTAGGCAAACATTCCTTATTTTACAGTTGACCATTCAGATATTTTCACTACAAAGAAATATCAGGGTTATGATGACAAGCCATATTTCAGTTTGTCCAGCCCTCAATCAATTACCCGGCAAGGCTCAGTACTTTCATCAGATATTGACGGACCCCCAATATAAACAGGCACCTCCTCCTTGTAAAGCAAGTCATAAAGAAAGAAACAGGGACAGGTGTGTGTAAGATTAGGCATGGTTTGTGTGTGATGAAAAGGTTTTATGATGTGTTGTGCCTTGATACTAATCTCATTCGGCCACTGGGAAAGAAACTGGCCGAACAGGTTTGGCTTCAGGCAGTGGAGTCAGCTTGCTCAGGTCACAGAAGAGTCAGCAAAGATGTACGTGTCCTTCAGACTCGTTTTCGGCATTAGTCATTGGCCTATGTGAGGGAAATCACAAAATGGCTGTCGTTTAAATGGAACCTCAGAGTTTCAGGACGGAAACTCTGATATTCGGGTGATTTCGTCACCTGAATATGAATACAATGCTTGTGCATACTATTCTAATCATTCTCGGTCTGCTGATACCAAAATCGTTGTGATACGACGATGTTTATAACACGGGTCCAGAATTTTCAGTACCACACTGTAGGAGGCTGGACTGGCTTGTAGTGAGTACCAAGGGGTACTTGCACCTTGCACCAGGCCCAGTTATCCCTTATTAGTGTATAGGGTGTCTAGCAGCTTAGGCTGATAGATAATGGTAGCTTAGCAGAGCAGCTTAGGCTGAACTAGGAGACGAGTGAAGCTCCTACAGTACCACCAGTGTCACTTGCACAATATCATAAGAAAACACAATACACAGTTATACTAAAAATAAAGGTACTTTATTTTTATGACAATATGCCAAAGTATCTTAGAGTGTACCCTCAGTGAGATGATAGGAAATATACACAAGATATATGTACACAATACCAAAAATATGCAGTATAGTCTTAGAAAACAGTGCAAACAATGTATAGTTACAATAGGATGCAATGGGGACACATAGGGATAGGGGCAACACCAACCATATACTCCAAAAGTGGAATGCGAACCACGAATGGACCCCAAACCTATGTGACCTTGTAGAGGGTCGCTGGGACTATTAGAAAATAGTGAGAGTTAGACAATTAGCCCTCCCCAAGACCCTGAAAAGTGAGTGCAAAATGCACTAAAGTTCCCCCAAGGACATAGAAGTCGTGATAGAGGAATAATGCAGGAAAGACACAAACCAACAATGCAACAAGGATGGATTTCCAATCTAGGATACCTGTGGAACATAGGGACCAAGTCCAAAAGTCACAAGCAAGTCGGAGATGGGCATATGCCCAGGAAATGCCAGCTGTGGGTGCAAAGAAGCTTGTACTGGACAGAAGAAGCGGAGGTTTCTGCAGGAACGAAAAGGGCTAGAGACTTCCCCTTTAGTTGACGGATCCCTCTCGCCGTGGAGAGTCGTGCAGAAGTGTTTTCCCGCCGAAAGAACGCCAACAAGCCTTGCTAGCTGCAAATCGTGCGGTTAGCGTTTTTGGATGCTGCTGTGGCCCAGGAGGGACCAGGAGGTCGCAAATTGGACCATGAGGTAGAGGGGACGTCGAGCAAGACAAGGAGCCCTCTCAGCAGCAGGTAGCACCCGGAGAAGTGCCAGAAACAGGCACTACGAGGATGCGTGAAACGGTGCTCACCCGAAGTTACACAAAGGAGTCCCACGTCGCCGGAGACCAACTTAGAAAGTCGTGCAATGCAGGTTAGAGTGCCGTGGACCCAGACTTGGCTGTGCACAAAGGATTTCCGCCGGAAGTGCACAGGGGCCGGAGTAGCTGCAAAAGTCGCGGTTCCCAGCAATGCAGTCTAGCGAGGTGAGGCAAGGACTTACCTCCACCAAACTTGGACTGAAGAGTCACTGGACTGTGGGAGTCACTTGGACAGAGTTGCTGAGTTCCAGGGACCACACTCGTCGTGCTGAGAGGGGACCCAGAGGACCGGTGATGCAGTCTTTTGTTGCCTGCGGTTACAGAGGGAAGATTCCGTCGACCCACGGGAGATTTCTTTTGAGCTCCTGGTGCAAGAAGGAGGCAGGCTACCCCCAGAGCATGCACCACCAGGAAACAGGCGAGAAAGCCGGCAGGATGAAGTGATACAAGGTTGCAGTAGTCGTCTTTGCTACTTTGTTGCGGTTTTGCAGGCGTCCTGAGCAGTCAGCGGTCAATCCTTTGGCAGAAGGTGAAGAGGGAGATACAGAGGAACTCTGGTGAGCTCTTGCATTCGGTATCTGAAGAATTCCCCAAAGCAAAGACCCTAAATAGCCATAAAAGGAGGTTTGGCTACCTAGGAAGGAGGATAGGCTAGTAAGAAAGGTAAGAGCCTATCAGAAGGAGTATCTGACGTCACCTGATGACACTGGCCACTCAGAGCAGTCCAGTGTGCCAGCAACACCTCTGTTTCCAAGATGGCAGAGGTCTGGGGCACACTGAAGGAGCTCTGGGCACCTCTCAGGGGAGGTGCAGGTCAGGGGAGTGGTCACTCCCCTTTCCTTTGTCCAGTTTCACGCCAGAGCAGGGCTGGGGGATCCCTAAACCGGTGTAGACTGGCTTATGCAGAGATGGGCAGCATCTGTGCCCATCAAAGCATTTCCAGATGCTGGGGGAGGCTACTCCTCCCCAGCCATCACACCTATTTCCAAAGGGAGAGGGTGTCACTCCCTCTCTCAGAGGAAATCCTTTGTTCTGCCTTCCTGGGCCAGGGCTGCCTGGACCCCAGGAGGGCAGAAACCTGTCAGAGGGGTTGGCAGCAGCAGCAGCTGCAGTGGAGAACCCAGAAAGGTAGTTTGGCAGTACCCGGGTCTGTGCTAGAGACCCGGGGGATCATGGAATTGTCTCCCCAATGCCCCTATGTATAGTGCACGCGTGAAATGGTGTCCCCGCACTCACAAAGTCTGGGGAATTTGCCCCGAACAATGTGGGGGCACCTTGGCTAGTGCCAGGGTGCCCACACACTAAGTTACTTTGCACCCAACCTTCACCAGGTGAAGGTTAGACATATAGGTGACTTATAAGTTACTTAAGTGCAGTGGTAAATGGCTGTGAAATAATGTGGACGTTATTTCACTCAGGCTGCACTGGCAGGCCTGTGTAAGAATAGTCAGATGTCCCTATGGGTGGCAAAAGAATTGCTGCAGCCCATAGGGATCTCCTGGAACCCCAATACCCTGGGTACCTCAGTACCATATACTAGGGAATTATAAGGGTGTTCCAGTATGCCAATGTGAATTGGTGAAATTGGTCACTAGCCTGTTAGTGACAATTTGGAAAGCAGAGAGAGCATAACCACTGAGGTTCTGGTTAGCAGAGCCTCAGTGAGACAGTCATCACACAGGGAACACATACAGGGCACACTTATGAGCACTGAGGCCCTGCCTGGCAGGGTCCCAGTGACACATAGACTAAAACAACATATATACAGTGATATATGGGGGTAACATGCCAGGCAAGATGGTACTTTCCTACAGTCACAGATAGGGAAGAGAAAGGAATTGGTCATAAATGAAACAATAGAGGAAGAAGTAGATACCACAAGAAAAAAAGAACTGAGTGAAGGAGAACTAAGTGGTGATCGAAAGTTGAAAAGAAAGACAATAGCAAGTCGACGCTACGCAGGTCTTGAATGGGCGTATTCTACTACAAATGAATGACAACACAAATCTATATCTTTTTGTTTTGATCGAGAAGCTCTGAGTCAGTACTTTGATGTAACCTGAAGGTGAACAAGAAGCTGAATTACTGAGCTAATCTGGAGAAACCATGAAGAGACTGTTGAAGAATAAACCAGAAGAGACATTAATAACCTGATTGACATAAAACCGAATGTGACAAGCTGCTAATCGATTTTTGACAAAGGAAAAGGGGTTCCTGAGTGTTAGACTGAACTGTGAAAGAAGAATTATTTTTGGGTATTTTGATTTTACTGCACTTTATATAAGAGGTACTTCTGCTTTCTGATTCTTTACAGATCATGGCTGAGTTAAAAAATAAAGGTAGAAATGCTAGGCACTGTAGATATATTAGTGTTGGATTGCCAATTATGTGTGGAATTTTGTTTATAGTGGCGACTGTGGACATGTCTGTTCTTGATGTGAAAAGAGTTACTCTTACTTCTGCTCCTGAGACTATTACACTAACGGCTTTAGAGTGTAAGTTAGATGAGAAGTATTTGCATGATTATACTAATGCTCAAGGAGAGCTTTCTTCTAATGTTTTCTATCGCTTGTTGAGTGAGTATGTTGAAACGATGGATGCAAGGGGCCGTCTTGTGTGTAAGCAAATTCTTTTGTCAGTAGAGGAAGGGGTTACGTACCACAGCTTACATTTAACCTATGAAATAAGCTGTAGCTTGCTACTAACAAGGTTCTATAATCAAGAGTATATACAGTATTTTTACTCCAGTTATAACATGGTGTTTTCGTTTGTTCCTATAATTAGATATCTGAGTAGAGTAGCTAAGGAGCATGACATAGTATTAGTAAGAGGATTCTTTGAGCCTACACTAATATTTGGAACAGCCTACGCGCATAAGAACAATCTTACGTGCTTGCTTACACCTCTAGAAAAGAGCTTTATAGGGCATACTGATGACAGAAGAAAAGCATTAAAAGAAAAATTAGAAAAAGGTTTAGGGAAAATGACTTACAAGAATTATTATGCTTATACTGCAATTAAAACACAAGGGAAATTAGCACTAGATGCATTACATGTAGGGAAGCTTTGTATATATAGGCCAAAATCACGCACTGACACTTTATTTGTGGGAACGAGTGAATGTAGGCATGTGTTTTTGTTTCAGAGTAAGTGGACGTTTATGTTGAATGGTCAGGACCCTGCGATTCCCGGGATCTATTATATTTGTGGATTTGATGCTTATTACTGTCTTTGAAAAGGATGGTAGGGGACATGTTTTTTGGGGATAGTTTTCCCAAAGATTTATCAGATAGATGACTTAAAGACGTTTCCAAAATTGACTGAATTACATCATAAGCGACAGAGGAGGGAAACCTCTTCTGCAATTGTGGGAGATATCTTTGGTGTGGTGATTCCTTCACTGGGAGTCATCTTGAATTCAATCAAGATACGAAAGTTGTCTACTATTGTGTATAACATGCGGACAAATGTTACAGGGGAAATACTCCTGATAGATACTGAATTAGCCACGGATAGAGCTATGTCGCTTCAAAATCGGCTTCCTCTAGACATTCTTGTAGCGAAAGACGGCGGAGTCTGTAAAATGATTAAATCTAGGCATTGCTGCTCATACATACCTAACAATAGTAAGGAGATAAGCGACTTAGGGGGTCATTACAACCCTGGTGGACGGTGTTAAAGCGGCGGTAGGACCGAAAACAGGCCGGCAGAAAAAAAAAGGGAATTATGACCGTGGCGGAAACTGCCAACAAAGACAGCCACTTTAACACTCCGACCGCCACGGCGATACAGACAAACAACGCAGCGATCACCGCCAACAGACAGGCGGGAGACAAAGTACCGCCCACAGTATCACACCCTACCAATCCGCCACCTTTTCTAGGGAGGATTCACCGTGGATAAAAACACGGCGGAAACAGCCATTTCAATGGGAAAACGCTCACCTCTACACACTCCACGAGGAAGGAGGGCACCATGGAGCCGGAACTCCAAATACTCCCTGCGATAGTCTTCCTGCTCCTGTACGATCATCATCAACGCCGGCGCCGAAGACAACGGTGAGTACTGCACCTACGACATAGGGGAGGGGGAGGCAAAAGTCAGGGACATACACATGCAACACCCCCACCCCGACCCTCACCCACTACAACACACACACCTATGCATATCCAAACATGACAGTAACAACCCCAAAACCCCCCGGAAGAATGCAAAGACAAAAGGAAATGAGTGCAACCATTGAAATGTATCAAAATACAGTAAGCAAATATATACAGATATATATACACATTCAACAAAATGTACATCACGATTAGTAGTGCAGGTATGCACCATTCAATGTCCATGGACCACTGGGCCCAAAATGCATGGGCGAGGCCCACACACCATACCTGAGCAAAACGGAGAGAACACTGCAGGGGCATCAGATCGAAATACAACCGGCACCTCAGGGGGAAGGGAAGGGGGTGCACCTCAGCCGGATGACAGCACCACGCCAGATCCACAAGTGGGCTCCATGCCTATTGATGTATCCTGGGGAGTGCAAAGCCACAGTCTCTCAAGTCTCTACAGTGGGTGGGCTGCCCACTGTACCATCCTGGGGAGTGCAAAGCCACAGTCTCACAAGTCTCTACAGTGGGTGGTTTGCCCACTGTACCATCCTGGGGAGTGCAAAGCCACAGTCTCACAAGTCTCTACAGTGGGTGGTTTGCCCACTGTACCAACCTGGGGAGTGCAAAGCCACAGTCTCACAAGTATCTACAGTGGGTGGGTTGCCCACTGTACCATCCTGGGGAGTGCAAACCCACAGTTCCACAAGTCTCTAAAGTGGGTGGGTTGCCCACTGTTCAATCCTGGGGAGTGCAAAGCCACAGTCTCTCAAGTGGATGACAGTCTCCACTGGTTCTGGAGGGGGACTGGTGCCCAGAGTGCTTCATCCTGTTAAGGACTGAGGTAGTGGATGCTGTTCTCCACTGGTCCTGGAGGGGGACTGGTGCCCAGAGTGCTTCATCCTGTTAAGGACTGAGGTAGTGGATGCTGTTCTCCACTGGTTCTGGAGGGGGACTGGTGCCCAGAGTGCATCACTCTCCCCGTGACGGTCCCAGTTCCGTCACTGCCCCTGCCGCACATGGGCTAGCGGTGCTTGAGTTGGTAGTGCTTGCCCTGTTCAGCGGTGCTTGCCCTGTTCAGCGGTGCTTGACTTTTCAGTTTCTGACCTGTTCAGCTGTGCTTACCATGGCGGTCTTTGCCCTGTTCAGCGGTGCTTGACTTTGCAGTTTCTGACCTGTTCAGCGGTGCTTGCCATGGCGGTCTTTGCCCTGTTCAGCGGTGCTTGCCATGGGGGTCTTTGCCCTGTTCAGCGGTGCTTGCCATGGCAGTCTTTGCCCTGTTCAGTGGTGCTTGCCATGGCGGTCTTTGCCCTGTTCAGCAGTGCTTGCCCTGTTCAGCGGTGCTTGCCCTGTTCAGCGGTGCTTGTTATGCCTTGACTTTGCTGTCTCTGACCTGTGCAGCAGTGTTTGCCATGGCGGTCCCTCATTGCCCAGAGGGGCTGTGGCTGCCGGGCCCTCCTGGGCACTGACTCTGGCGGTAGCCTCCTGGCCAGTGACGATGGAACTGCCCTCCTGAGCACTGACTCTGGCGGTGGTCTCCTGGCCACTGACGATGGGACTGCCCTCCTGGGCACTGACTCTGGCGGTGGCCTCCTGGCCACTGACGATGGGACTGCCCTCCTGGGCACTGACTCTGGCGGTGGTCTCCTGGCCAGTGACGATCGGGCTGGTGGTGGCCTACTGTGAAGCGGGGATGATGGCGGCCTTCTCCGCCGTGCTGCTCTTCCCAGACTTTGACGCTTTCTTCTGCCCCTTCCCCACCTTGGGAGGAGTCACAGCTGAGTCGACACTCCTCCCGGGACCCTTGTGAGCGGCTTTGCCGGCTGGAGTCTTCCCCCTATCTCGTCGGTGTAGGAAAGTACCATCTTGCCTGGCATGTTACCCCCATATTTCACTGTATATATGTTGTTTTAGTGTATGTGTCACTGGGACCCTGCAAGCCAGGGACCCAGTGCTCATAAGTGTGCCCTGTATGTGTTCCCTGTGTGATGACTAACTGTCTCACTGAGGATCTGCTAACCAGAACCTCAGTGGTTATGCTCTCTCTGCTTTCCAAATTGTCACTAACAGGCTAGTGACCAATTTTACAAATTCACATTGGCATACTGGAACACCCTTATAATTCCCTAGTATATGGTACTGAGGTACCCAGGGTATTGGGGTTCCAGGAGATCCCTATGGGCTGCAGCATTTCTTTTGCCACCCATAGGGAGCTCTGACAATTCTTACACAGGCCTGCCACTGCAGCCAGAGTGAAATAACGTTCACGTTATTTCACAGCCATTTACCACTGCACTTAAGTAACTTATAAGTCACCTATATGTCTAACCTTTACCTGGTAAAGGTTGGGTGCTAAGTTACTTAGTGTGTGGGAACCCTGGCACTAGCCAAGGTGCCCCCACATCGTTCAGGGCAAATTCCCCGGACTTTGTGAGTGCGGGGACACCATTACACGCGTGCACTGGACATAGGTCACTACCTATGTACAGCGTCACAATGGTAACTCCGAACATGGCCATGTAACATGTCTAAGATCATGGAATTGCCACCCCAATGCCATTCTGGCATTGGGGAGACAATTCCATGATCCCCCGAGTCTCTAGCACAGACCCGGGTACTGCCAAACTACCTTTCCAGGGGTTTCACTGCAGCTGCTGCTGCTGCCAACCCCTCAGACAGGCTTCTGCCCTCCTGGGGTTCAGCCAGGCTTGACCCAGGAAGGCAGATAAAGGACTTCCTCAGAGAGAGGGTTGTTACACCCTCTCCCTTTGGAAAAAGGTGTCAGGGCTGGGTAGGAGTAGCCTCCCCCAGCCTCTGGAAATGCTTTGATGGGCAAAGATGGTGCCCATCTCTGCATAAGCCAGTCTACACCGGTTCAGGGATCCCCCAGCCCTGCCGCGAAACTGGACAAAGGAAAGGGGAGTGACCACTCCCCTGACCTGCACCTCCCAGGGGAGGTGCCAAGAGCTCCTCCAGTGTGCTCCAGACCTCTGCCATCTTGGAAACAGAGGTGCTGCTGGCACACTGGACTGCTCTGAGTGGCCAGAGCCAGCAGGTGACGTCAGAGACTCCTCCTGATAGGCTCTTACCTGTGTTGCTAGCCTATCCTCCTTCCTAGGTAGCCAAACCTCCTTTTTTGGCTATTTAGGGTCTCTGCTTTGGGGAATTCTTTAGATAACGAATGCAAGTGCTCATCAGAGTTCCTCTGCATATCTCTCTTCACCTTCTGCCAAAGGATCGACCGCTGACTGCTCAGGACGCCTGCAAAACCGCAACACAGTAGCAAAGATGACTACTGCAACCTTGTATCGCTGATCCTGCCGCCTTCTCGACTGTTTTCCTGGTGGTGCATGCTCTGGGGGTAGCCTGCCTCCTCTCTGCACTAGGAGCTCTGAAGAAATCTCCCGTGGGTCGACGGAATCTTCCTCCTGCAACCGCTGGCAACAAAAGACTGCATCACCGGTCCTCTGGGTCCCCTCTCAGCACGACGAGCGTGGTCCCTGGAACTCAGCAACTCTGTCCAGGTGACTCCCACAGTCCAGTGACTCTTCAGTCCAAGTTTGGTGGAGGTAAGTCCTTGCCTCCCCACGCTAGACTGCATTGCTGGGTACCGCGTGATTTGCAGCTGCTCCGGCTCCTGTGCACTCTTCCAGGATTTCCTTCGTGCACAGCCAAGCCTGGGTCCCCGACACTCTAACCTGCAGTGCACAACCTCCTGAGTTGTCCTTCGGCGTCGTGGGACTCCCTTTTGTGTCTTCGGGTGAGCTCCGGTTCACTCCTCTTCGTAGTGCCTGTTCCGGTACTTCTGCGGGTGCTGCCTGCTTCTGTGAGGGCTCCCTGACTTGCTGGGCGCCCCCTCTGTCACCTCATCCAAGTGGTGACATCGTGGTCCCTCCTGGGCCAGAGCAGCATCCAAAAACCCTAACCGTGACCCCTGCAGCTCGCAAGGCTTGTTTGCGGTCTTTCTGCATGGGAACACCTCTGCAAGCTTCTTCACGACATCCATCCTCCAAAGGGGAAGTTTCTAGCCCTCTTCGTTCTTGCAGAATCCACAGCTACAACCATCCAGAGGCAGCTTCTTTGCACCCTCAGATGGCATTTCCTGGGCATCTGCCCAATCTCGACTTTGTCGCAACTCTTGGACTTGGTCCCCTTGTTCCACAGGTACCCTCGTCCGGAAATCCACTTTGGTTGCATTGCTAGTGTTGGTCTTCCTTGCAGAATTCCCCTATCACGACTTCTGTGCTCTTTGGGGGACATAGCTGCACTTTACACCTACTTTTCAGGGTCTTGGGGTGGGCTATTTTTCTAACCCTCACTGTTTTCTTACAGTCCCAGCGACCCTCTACAAGCTCACACAGGTTTGGGGTCCATTCGTGGTTCGCTTTCCCTTTTGGAGTATATGGTTTGTGTTGCCCCTATACCTATGTGCTCCTATTGCAATCTACTGTGACTATACATTGCTTGCATTACTTCCTTTTGCTATTCCTGCATATTTTTGGTATTGTGTACATATTTCTTGTGTATATTTGGCATCCTCATACTGAGGGGTACTCACTGAGATACTTTTGGCATATTGCCATAAAAAGTACCTTTATTTTTAGTATATCTGTGTATTGTGTTTTCTTATGATATTGTGCATATGACACCAGTGGTATAGTAGGAGCGTTGCATGTCTCCTAGTTCAGCCTAAGCTGCTCTGCTATAGCTACCTTCTATCAGCCTAAGCTGCTAGAAACACCTCTTCTACACTAATAAGGGATAACTGGACCTGGTACAGAGTGTAAGTACCCCTTGGTACCCACTACAAGCCAGGCCAGCCTCCTACATTGGTTGTGCAGCGGTGGGATAAGTACTTCCAACTACTTACCACTTTGTCATTTTGTACTTTTCATAAGAGAAAAATATACAAAACAAGTTCAGTGTATGTACACCTAACCAAAAAGTTTTGCTTTTCTTCTCTTACTCTATTTGCTAAGTGCTGAAAAGTACCTCTAAACTTTCAAAAAGTTTCTAAAAAGTTTAAAAAGTTTTTTCTGTTTCCTTAAAAAGTCCTGAACCTTTTTCTTTCTTTCATCTATCCCTAAACCTTTTTCTATCATATCTGATGTAGGTCCTTCTCTTGATCTGGTCAGCTCAGCTTATGACCACCTTAACTGGAAAGGTTTGAGGAGTCTCTGCATTGATAGAGGTTTAGGGGTAGGGAAGAATCCCTCTAGAGAATTGTTATCTAACATGCTTATTGAAAATGATAAGGCCTTAGCTGGCACATCCATTGAGAAGTTAGGAGATGGTTCACACTCTGACTCTGGGGCACCCCTAGTAAGAGTGTTAGATGGTATCCTTCCCAACCTGCCCCTTAGCAGACCACCTAGCATAACTGGTACTAATGTGTGCTCTCTTCACAGTAGGGATGTCATTCCTGCAGGCCAGGTTGTTAGGGTGCCAACTGTAGGACGCTGGACTGGCTTGTAGTGAGTACCAAGGGGTACTTACACCTTGCACCAGGCCCAGGTATCCCTTATTAGTGTATAGGGTGTCTAGCAGCTTAGGCTGATACATAATGGTAGCTTAGCAGAGCAGCTTAGGCTGAACTAGGAGACGAGTGAAGCTCCTACAGTACCACTAGTGTCACTTGCACAATATCATAAGAAAACACAATACACAGATGTACTAAAAATAAAGGTACTTTATTTTTATGACAATATGCCAAAGTATCTGTAGGAAAGTACCATCTTGCCTGGCATGTTACCCCCATTTTTCACTGTATATATGTTGTTTTAGTTGTATGTGTCACTGGGACCCTGTTCTCCAGGGCCCCAGTGCTCATAAGTGTGCCTGAATGTGTTACCTGTGTAGTGACTAACTGTCTCACTGAGGCTCTGCTAATCAGAACCTCAGTGGTTATGCTCTCTCATTTCTTTCAAATTGTCACTGACAGGCTAGTGACCAATTTTACCAATTTACATTGGCTTACTGGAACAGCCTTATAATTCCCTTGTATATGGTACTGAGGTACCCAGGGTATTGGGGTTCCAGGAGATCCCTATGGGCTGCAGCATTTCTTTTGCCACCCATAGGGAGCTCTGACAATTCTTACACAGGCCTGCCACTGCAGCCTGAGTAAAATAACGTCCACGTTATTTCACAGCCATTTTACACTGCACTTAAGTAACTTATAAGTCACCTATATGTCCAACCTTTACCTGGTAAAGGTTAGGTGCAAAGTTACTTAGTGTGAGGGCACCCTGGCACTAGCCAAGGTGCCCCCACATTGTTCAGGGCCAATTCCCCGGACTTTGTGAGTGCGGGGACACCATTACACGCGTGCACTACATATAGGTCACTACCTATATGTAGCTTCACAATGGTAACTCCGAATATGGCCATGTAACATGTCTATGATCATGGAATTGCCCCCTCTATGTCATCCTGGCATAGTTGGCACAATCCCATGATCCCAGTGGTCTGTAGCACAGACCCTGGTACTGCCAAACTGCCCTTCCTGGGGTTTCACTGCAGCTGCTGCTGCTGCCAACCCCTCAGACAGGCATCTGCCCTCCTGGGGTCCAGCCAGGCCTGGCCCAGGATGGCAGAACAAAGGACTTCCTCTGAGAGAGGGTGTTACACCCTCTCCCTTTGGAAAATGCTGTGAAGGCAGGGGAGGAGTAGCCTCCCCCAGCCTCTGGAAATGCTTTCTTGGGCACAGTGCCCAATTCTGCATAAGCCAGTCTACACCGTTTCAGGGGACCCCTTAGCCCTGCTCTGGCGCGAAACTGGACAAAGGAAAGGGGAGTGACCACTCCCCTGACATGCACCTCCCCTGGGAGGTGTCCAGAGCTCCTCCAGTGTGCTCCAGACCTCTGCCATCTTGGAAACAGAGGTGCTGCTGGCACACTGGACTGCTCTGAGTGGCCAGTGCCACCAGGTGACGTCAGAGACTCCTTCTGATACGCTCCTTCAGGTGTTAGTAGCCTATCCTCTCTCCTAAGTAGCCAAGCCCTCTTTTCTGGCTATTTAGGGTCTCTGTCTCTGGGGAAATTTTAGATAACGAATGCAAGAGCTCATCCGAGTTCCTCTGCATCTCTCTCTTCACCTTCTGCCAAGGAATCGACTGCTGACCGCGCTGGAAGCCTGCAAACCTGCAACATAGTAGCAAAGACGACTACTGCAACTCTGTAACGCTGATCCTGCCGCCTTCTCAACTGTTTTCCTGGTGGTGCATGCTGTGGGGGTAGTCTGCCTCCTCTCTGCACTAGAAGCTCCGAAGAAATCTCCCGTGGGTCGACGGAATCTTCCCCCTGCAACCGCAGGCACCAAAAAGCTGCATTACCGGTCCCTTGGGTCTCCTCTCAGCATGACGAGCGAGGTCCCTCGAATCCAGCAACTCTGTCCAAGTGACTCCCACAGTCCAGTGACTCTTCAGTCCAAGTTTGGTGGAGGTAAGTCCTTGCCTCACCTCGCTAGACTGCATTGCTGGGAACAGCGACTTTTGCAGCTACTCCGGCCCCTGTGCACTTCCGGCGGAAATCCCTTGTGCACAGCCAAGCCTGGGTCCACAGCACTCTAACCTGCATTGCACGACTTTCTAAGTTGGTCTCCGGCGACGTGGGACTCCTTTGTGCGACTTCGGGTGAGCACCGTTTCACGCATCCTCGTAGTGCCTGTTTCTGGCACTTCTCCGGGTGCTACATGCTGCTAAGAGGGCTCCTTGTCTTGCTCGACGTCCCCTCTACCTCCTGGTCCAATTTGCGACCTCCTGGTCCCTCCTGGGCCACAGCAGCGTCCAAAAACGCTAACCGCAAGATTTGCAGCTAGCAAGGCTTGTTGGCGTTCTTTCGGCGAGAAAACACTTCTGCACGACTCTCCACGGCGAGAGGGATCCGTCCACCAAAGGGGAAGTCTCTAGCCCTTTTCGTTCTTGCAGAAACCTCAGCTTCTTCTGTCCAGCAGAAGCTTCTTTGCACCCACAGCTGGCATTTCCTGGGCATCTGCCCATCTCCGACTTGCTTGTGACTTTTGGACTTGGTCCCCTTGTTCCACAGGTACCCAAGATTGGAAATCCATTGTTGTTGCATTGTTGGTTTGTGTCTTTCCTGCATTATTCCTCTAACACGACTTCTTTGTCCTTAGGGGAACTTTAGTGCACTTTGCACTCACTTTTCAGGGACTTGGGGAGGGTTATTTTTCTAACTCTCACTATTTTCTAATAGTCCCAGCGACCCTCTACAAGGTCACATAGGTTTGGGGTCCATTCGTGGTTCGCATTCCACTTTTGGAGTATATGGTTTGTGTTGCCCCTATCCCTATGTATCCCCCTTGCATCCTATTGTAACTATACATTGTTTGCACTGTTTTCTAAGACTATACTGCATATTTTTGGTATTGTGTACATATATCTTGTGTATATTTCCTATCCTCTCACTGAGGGTACACTCTGAGATACTTTGGCATATTGTCATAAAAATAAAGTACCTTTATTTTTAGTATAACTGTGTATTGTGTTTTCTTATGATATTGTGCATATGACACTAGGTGGTACTGTAGTAGCTTCACACGTCTCCTAGTTCAGCCTAAGCTGCTCTGCTAAGCTACCATTATCTATCAGCCTAAGCTGCTAGACACCCTATACACTAATAAGGGATAACTGGGGATGGTGCAAGGTGCAAGTACCCCTTGGTACTCACTACAAGCCAGTCCAGCCTCCTACATTGGTTGTGCAGCGGTGGGGTAAGTGCTTTGAGACTACTTACCACTCTTGTCATTGTACTTTTCATAAGAGAAAAATATACAAAACAAGTTCAGTGTGTGTACACATTGCTAAAAAGTTTTGCATTTCCTCTTTTCACTCTTTTCTAAAGTGCTGAAAAGTACTTCTAAACTTTCAAAAAGTTCTAAAACGTTAAAAAAGTTTTTTTCTCTGTCTTTCTAAAAGCTCTGACAAACTTTTTTCTCTTTTTCTATCACTTTAACTCTCTCTAAAAATGTCTTGCACAGGCCAAAATGTTGATCTGTCCAAACTTGCATATGACCACCTTAGCTGGAAAGGAGCAAGGAGTCTCTGTGTAGAGAGAGGTTTGAGTGTAGGGAAGAATCCTTCCTTGGAACTGTTACTTAACATGCTTAGAGAACAGGATAAGGCTAGAAGTGCCCCATCTGTAGAAAAAGCAGCTAATGGTTCCCAATCTGATCCAGGGACTCCCCCAGGAAAAGATTCAGGAAAGAAACTCCCTAGCCTGCCCATTACTAGACAGTCTAGCATAGTTGGTAATGATGGAGAGCCACACCATACAAATAGTGTTGTCTCACATCATAGCAAAAACATTTATTCTCACCACAGTGGTACTGATGTTTCTGTTAGCCAAGCTGTTAGGGTGCCCTCTGTAAGGGACAGGTCTCCTTCTGTCCATTCTCACCATACTTCTGTTTCAAGACATGTCCCTCCCACCCACCCTGATGACAGATTGTTAGAAAGGGAACTCAATAAGTTGAGGGTGGAACAAACCAGACTGAAGCTTAAAAAGCAACAGCTGGATTTGGATAGACAGTCTTTAGAACTAGAGAAGGAAAGACAGAAGTTGGGTTTAGAAACCCATGGTGGCAGCAGCAGTATTCCCCATAGTCATCCTGCAAAAGAGCATGATTCCAGGAATCGGCATAAGATAGTTCCCCCTTATAAGGAGGGGGATGACATTAACAAGTGGTTTGCTGCACTTGAGAGGGCCTGTGTTGTACAGGATGTCCCTCAAAGGCAGTGGGCTGCTATCCTATGGCTATCATTTAGTGGAAAATGTAGGGATAGGCTCCTTACTGTGAAAGAAAGTGATGCCAATAATTTTACAGTTCTTAAGAATGCACTCCTGGATGGTTATGGCTTAACCACTGAACAATACAGGATAAAGTTCAGAGAGACCAAAAAGGAGTCTTCACAAGACTGGGTTGATTTCATTGACCATTCAGTGAAGGCCTTGGAGGGGTGGTTACATGGCAGTAAAGTTACTGATTATGACAGCCTGTATAACTTGATCCTGAGAGAGCATATTCTTAATAATTGTGTGTCTGATTTGTTGCACCAGTACTTGGTGGACTCTGATCTGACCTCTCCCCAAGAATTGGGAAAGAAGGCAGACAAATGGGTCAGAACAAGGGTGAACAGAAAAGTTCATACAGGGGGTGACAAAGATGGCAAGAAGAAGGATGGTAAGTCTTCTGACAAGGGTGGGGACAAATCTAAAAATGAGTCTTCATCAGGCCCACAAAAACACTCTGGTGGGGGTGGTGGGCCCAAATCCTCTTCTAATCAAAACAAGGAAAAGAAACCATGGTGCTATTTATGTAAAATAAAAGGCCATTGGACAACAGATCCCAGTTGTCCAAAGAAAAGCACCAAGCCTCCTACCACTACAACCCCTACTGCTACACCTAGTGTCCCTACTAATAGCAGTGGTGGTGGGAGCAAACCTACTAATAGCCAATCCAAAGGAGTAGCTGGGCTCACTTTTGGTAACTTAGTAGGGGTTGGTCTGGTTAGGGAGACCACAGAGGCTGTGTTAGTCTCTGAGGGGGCTATTGATTTAGCCACCTTAGTTGCTTGTCCCCTTAATATGGATAAGTACAAGCAGCTACCCCTAATAAATGGTGTTGAGGTTCAGGCCTACAGGGACACTGGTGCCAGTGTGACTATGGTCATAGAGAAACTGGTCCACCCTGAACAACACCTACTTGGTCACCAGTACCAAGTAACCGATGCTCACAACAACACACTTAGCCACCCCATGGCTGTTGTAAATCTCAACTGAGGGGGGGGGGGGGGGGTTACTGGTCCAAAGAAAGTTGTGGTAGCCTCAGATTTACCTGTAGACTGTCTACTAGGAAATGATTTGGAGACATCAGCTTGGTCAGATGTGGAGTTGGAGGCCCATGCAGCAATGCTGGGCATCCCAGGGCATATTTTTGCTTTAACCAGGGCTCAGGCCAAAAACCAAAAAGGACAGGGAAGCTTGAATCCTGGAACAATGGACCAAGTGCTCCCTAAAGCTAGGGCTAGTAGAAGCAAACCACTTCCTACTATCCCTCCCTCTACAGTGGATTCTACTTCAGAGGAAGAAGAATTTCCACCCTGTGCAGAACCTACACCAGAGGAGCTGGAAGCAGACACTGCTGAGCTTTTGGGTGAAGGGGGGCCTGCCAGGGAGGAGCGGAGTGTGGCACAGCAAACCTGTCCCACACTAGAGGGTCTAAGACAGCAAGCTGTCAAACAGGCTAATGGGGATGTCAGTGACTCTCACAGAGTTTACTCGGAGGACAACCTCTTGTACACTGAAGCAAGGGATCCTAAACCTGGAACTGCCAGGAGGTTAGTGATTCCTCAGGAGTACAGAAAGTTCCTCCTAACTCTAGCCCACGACATTCCCCTAGCTGGACATCTGGGACAAAT
Organism: Pleurodeles waltl; assembly: GCF_031143425.1. Taxonomy (NCBI): domain Eukaryota; kingdom Metazoa; phylum Chordata; class Amphibia; order Caudata; family Salamandridae; genus Pleurodeles; species Pleurodeles waltl. The sequence goes on from NW_027150291.1 coordinate 19,384, forward strand.
GAAAACTTGGGACAGACTTGTTCCCTTGTTTCATTGGCCTAGGATGTCTGAGGACACAAAAGATTTTGTAAGTCCTGTGAAACCTGTCAAGCCAGTGGCAAGACAGGTGGCACTCCAAAGGCACCCCTTATTCCACTGCCTGTGGTTGGGGTTCCCTTTGAAAGGGAAGGGGTTGACATAGTTGGCCCCCTTGACCTTCCTACTGCTTCAGGCAATAGGTTTATCTTGGTGGTAGTGGACCATGCCACAAGATACCCTGAAGCAATTCCTTTAAGGACCACTACAGCACCTGCAGTGGCAAAGGCCCTCCTGGGAATATTTTCTGGGGTGGGCTTCCCAAAGGAAGTAGTATCAGACAGAGGAAGCAATTTCATGTCTGCATACTTAAAGGCCATGTGGAAAGAGTGTGGTGTGACTTACAAGTTCACTACACCCTATCAACCACAAACAAATGGACTGGTAGAGAGATTTAACAAAACTTTCAAAGGCATGATTATGGGTCTCCCTGAAAAACTCCGCAGGAGATGGGATATCCTGTTAACATGCCTCCTTTTTGCCTACAGGGAGGTACCCCAAAAAGGAGTGGGCTTCAGCCCCTTTGAACTCCTCTTTGGACACCCTGTCAGGGGTCCACTAACACTTGTCAAGGAGGGTTGGGAACAACCTTTAAAAGCTCCAAAGCAAGATATTGTGGATTATGTACTTGGCCTCAGATCAAGGATGGCTGAGTATATGAAAAAGGCCAGTAAAAACATTCAGGCCAGCCAAGAGCTCCAAAAGCAATGGCATGACCAGAAGGCTGTTTTGGTTCAGTACAAACCAGGGCAGAAAGTGTGGGTCTTGGAGCCTGTGGCCCCAAGAGCACTCCAAGATAAATGGAGTGGACCCCACACAATTGTTGAGAAAAAGGGTGAAGTCACCTATTTAGTTGACTTAGGCACTGCCAGGAGTCCCCTTAGGGTGCTCCATGTCAACCGCCTGAAACCCTACTATGACAGGGCTGATCTCACCCTGCTCATGGCAACTGATGAGGGACAGGAAGAAGACAGTGATTCTCTACCTGATCTCTTCTCTTCCACAGAACAAGATGCTCTTGTGGAAGGTTTAGTTTTGGCTGATTGTCTTACTGCTGAGCAGAAAGACCATTGCATAAATCTCCTGGGTCACTTTTCTGAACTCTTCTCTACTGTTCCAGGTACCACTTCTTGGTGTGAGCACACTATAGATACTGGAGACAGCTTGCCTGTCAAAAGTAAGATCTATAGACAGCCTGACCATGTCAGGGACTGCATAAAGCAAGAGGTGCAGAAAATGTTAGAACTGGGAGTGGTTGAGCACTCTGAAAGTCCATGGGCTTCTCCTGTGGTACTTGTACCAAAACCTCATTCCAAGGATGGAAAGAAGGAAATGCGGTTTTGTGTAGACTACAGAGGTCTCAACCAGGTAACCAAAACTGATGCTCACCCTATACCCAGGGCAGATGAGCTCATAGATACACTAGCATCTGCCAAGTATCTAAGCACTTTTGATTTGACTGCAGGGTATTGGCAGATCAAATTGTCAGAAGATGCTAAACCTAAAACTGCATTTCCAACCATTGGAGGACATTACCAGTTCACTGTAATGCCTTTTGGATTGAAAAATGCACCTGCCACTTTTCAGAGGTTGGTGAACACAGTCCTGCAAGGGCTGGAAGCTTTCAGTGCAGCATATTTGGACGATATAGTTGTCTTTAGCTCCAGCTGGGATGATCACCTGGTCCACCTATGGAAAGTTTTGGAGGCCCTGCAAGAGGCAGGCCTCACTATCAAGGCTTCAAAGTGCCAGATAGGGCAGGGTAAGGTGGTTTATCTGGGACACCTTGTTGGAGGGGAACAGATTGCACCACTTCAGGGGAAAATCCAAACAATCATTGAATGGGTTCCCCCTACTACTCAGACTCAGGTGAGAGCTTTCCTAGGCCTCACTGGGTATTACAGGAGGTTCATTAAGAACTATGGCTCCATTGCAGCCCCTCTTAATGACCTCACATCCAAGAAAATGCCTAAACAGGTATTATGGACAGCAAACTGTCAGAAAGCTTTTGAGGAGCTGAAGCAGGCCATGTGCTCTGCACCTGTCCTGAAAAGCCCTTGTTACTCTAAAAAATTCTATGTCCAAGCTGATGCATCTGAATTAGGAGTAGGGGCAGTCCTATCACAACTTAATTCTGAGGGCCAGGATCAACCTGTTGCTTTTATTAGTAGGAGGTTGACCCCTAGAGAAAAGCGTTGGTCTGCCATTGAGAGGGAGGCCTTTGCTGTGGTCTGGGCACTGAAGAAGTTGAGGCCATACCTGTTTGGCACTCACTTCATTGTTCAGACAGACCACAAACCTCTACTTTGGCTAAAACAAATGAAAGGTGAAAATCCTAAATTGTTGAGGTGGTCCATATCCCTACAGGGAATGGACTATACAGTGGAACAAAGACCTGGGAGTAGCCACTCCAATGCAGATGGACTCTCCAGATATTTCCACTTAGACAATGAAGACCCATCAGGGAATGACTAGTCTTATTGTCCTTCGTTTGGGGGGGTGGGGGGTTGTGTAGGAAAGTACCATCTTACCTGGCATGTTACCCCCATTTTTCACTGTATATATGTTGTTTTAGTCGTATGTGTCACTGGGACCCTGTCATCCAGGGCCCCAGTGCTCATAAGTGTGCCTGAATGTGTTACCTGTGTAGTGACTAAGGCGGTCATTCTGACCCTGGCGGTCAAAGACCGCCAGGGCGGAGGACCGCGGGAGCACCGCCGACAGGCCGGCGGTGCTCCAATGGGGATTCCGACCGCGGCGGTAAAGCCGCGGTCGGACCGGCAACACTGGCGGGCTCCCGCCAGTGTACCGCCGCCCCATTGAATCCTCCAAGGCGGCGCAGCTTGCTGCGCCGCCGAGGGGATTCCGACCCCCCCTACCGCCATCCAGATCCCGGCGGTCCGACCGCCGGGATCCGGATGGCGGTAGGGGGGGGTCGCGGGGCCCCTGGGGGCCCCTGCAGTGCCCATGCCACTGGCATGGGCATTGCAGGGGCCCCCGTAAGAGGGCCCCTAAATGTATTTCACTGTCTGCTGCGCAGACAGTGAAATACGCGACGGGTGCAACTGCACCCGTCGCACAGCTTCCACTCCGCCGGCTCGATTCCGAGACGGCTTCATCGTGGAAGCCTCTTTCCCGCTGGGCTGGCGGGCGGCCTGAAGGCAACCGCAGGCCGCCCGCCAGCCCAGCGGGAAAGTCAGAATTACCGCCGCGGTCTTTCGACCGCGGAACGGTAACCTGACGGCGGGACTTTGGCGGGCGGCCTCCGCCGCCCGCCAAGGTCAGAATGAGGGCCTAACTGTCTCACTGAAGCTCTGCTAATCAGAACCTCAGTGGTTATGCTCTCTCATTTCTTTCAAATTGTCACTAACAGGCTAGTGACCAATTTTACCAATTTACATTGGCTACTGGAACACCCTTATAATTCCCTAGTATATGGTACTGAGGTACCCAGGGTATTGGGGTTCCGAGAGATCCCTATGGGCTGCAGCATTTCTTTTGCCACCCATAGGGAGCTCTGACAATTCTTACACAGGCCTGGCACTGCAGCCTGAGTGAAATAACGTCCACGTTATTTCACAGCCATTTTACACTGCACTTAAGTAACTTATAAGTCACCTATATGTCTAACCTTTACCTGGTAAAGGTTAGGTGCAAAGTTACTTAGTGTGAGGGCACCCTGGCACTAGCCAAGGTGCCCCCACATTGTTCAGGGCCAATTCCCCGGACTTTGTGAGTGCGGGGACACCATTACACGCGTGCACTACATATAGGTCACTACCTATATGTAACTTCACAATGGTAACTCCGAATATGGCCATGTAACATGTCTATGATCATGGAATTGCCCCCTCTATGCCATCCTGGCATAGTTGGCACAATCCCATGATCCCAGTGGTCTGTAGCACAGACCCTGGTACTGCCAAACTGCCTTTCCTGGGGTTTCACTGCAGCTGCAGCTGCTGCTGCTGCCAACCCCTCAGACAGGTTTCTGCCCTCCTGGGGTCAAGCCAGGCTTGTCCCAGGATGGCAGAACAAAGGACTTCCTCTGAGAGAGGGTGTTACACCCTCTCCCTTTGGAAAATGGTGTGAAGGCAGGGGAGGAGTAGCCTCCCCCAGCCTCTGGAAATGCTTTCATGGGCACAGATGTGCCCAATTCTGCATAAGCCAGTCTACACAGGTTCAGGGACCCCTTAGCCCTGCTCTGGCGCGAAACTGGACAAAGGAAAGGGGAGTGACCACTCCCCTGACCTGCACCTCCCCTGGGAGGTGTCCAGAGCTCCTCCAGTGTGTTCCAGACCTCTGCCATCTTGGAAACAGAGGTGCTGCTGGCACACTGGACTGCTCTGAGTGGCCAGTGCCACCAGGTGACGTCAGAGACTCCTTCTGATAGGCTCCTTCAGGTGTTGCTAGCCTATCCTCTCTCCTAGGTAGCCAAACCCTCTTTTCTGGCTATTTAGGGTCTCTGTCTCTGGGGAAACTTTAGATAACGAATGCAAGAGCTCATCCGAGTTCCTCTGCATCTCTCTCTTCACCTTCTGCCAAGGAATCGACTGCTGACCGCGCTGGAAGCCTGCAAAACTGCAACAAAGTAGCTAAGACGACTACTGCAACTCTGTAACGCTGATCCTGCCGCCTTCTCGACTGTTTTCCTGGTGGTGCATGCTGTGGGGGTAGTCTGCCTCCTCTCTGCACTAGAAGCTCCGAAGAAATCTCCCATGGGTCGACGGAATCTTCCCCCTGCAACCGCAGGCACCAAAAAGCTGCATTACCGGTCCCTTGGGTCTCCTCTCAGCACGACAAGCGAGGTCCCTCGAATCCAGCAACTGTGTCCAAGTGACCCCCACAGTCCAGTGACTCTTCAGTCCAAGTTTGGTGGAGGTAAGTCCTTGCCTCCCCACGCCAGACTGCATTGCTGGGAACCGCGACTTTTGCAGCTACTCCGGCCCCTGTGCACTTCCGGCGGAAATCCTTTGTGCACAGCCAAGCCTGGGTCCACGGCACTCTAACCTGCATTGCACGACTTTCTAAGTTGGTCTCCGGCGACGTGGGACTCCTTTGTGCAACTTCGGGTGAGCACCGTTTCACGCATCCTCGTAGTGCCTGTTTCTGGCACTTCTCCGGGTGCTACCTGCTGCTGAGAGGGCTCCTTGTCTTGCTCGACGTCCCCTCTGTCTCCTGGCGCAATTTGCGACATCCTGGTCCCTACTGGGCCACAGCAGCATCCAAAAACACTAACCGCACGATTTGCATCTAGCAAGGCTTGTTGGCAGTCTTTCGGCAGGAAAATACTTCTGCACGACTCCACACGGCGTGAGGGATCCGTCCTCCAAAGGGGAAGTCTCTAGCCCTTGTCGTTCCTGCAGAAACCTAAGCTTCTACTGTCCAGTAGCAGCTTCTTTGCACCCACAGCTGGCATTTCCTGGGCATTTGACCATCTCCGACTTGCTTGTGACTTTTGGACTTGGTCCCCTTGTTCCACAGGTACCCTCGACTGGAAATCCATCATTGTTGCATTGCTGGTTTGTGTCTTTCCTGCAGAATTCCCCTTTCACGACTTCTATGTCCTTTGGGGAACTTCAGTGCACTTTGCACTCACTTTTCAGGGTCTTGGGGTGGGCTATTTTTCTAACCCTTACTATTTTCTAATAGTCCCAGCGACCCTCTACAAGGTCACATAGGTTTGGGGTCCATTCGTGGTTCGCATTCCACTTTTGGAGTACATGGTTTGTGTTGCCCCTATCCCTATGTGTCCCCATTGCATCCTATTGTAACTATACATTGTTTGCACTGTTTTCTAAGACTGTACTGCATATTTTTGGTATTGTGTACATATATCTTGTGTATATTTCCTATCCTCTCACTGAGGGTACACTCTGAGATACTTTGGCATATTGTCATAAAAATAAAGTACCTTTACTTTTAGTATAACTGTGTATTGTGTTTTCTTATGATATTGTGCAAGTGACACTAGTGGTACTGTAGGAGCTTCACTCGTCTCCTAGTTCAGCCGAAGCTGCTCTGCTTAGCTACCATTATCTATCAGCCTATGCTGCTAGACACCCTATACACTAATAAGGGATAACTGGGCCTGGTGCAAGTACCCCCTTGGTACTCACTACAAGCCAGTCCAGCCTCCTACACCCATAGGGAGCTCTGACAAGTCTTACACAGGCCTGCCACTGCAGCCTGAGTGAAATAACGTCCACGTTATTTCACAGCCATTTACCACTGCACTTAAGTAACTTATAAGTCACCTATATGTCTAACCTTTACCTGGTAAAGGTTAGGTGCAAAGTTACTTAGTGTGAGGGCACCTTGGCACTAGCCAAGGTGCCCCAACATTGTTCAGGGCAAATTCCCCAGACTTTGTGAGTGCGGGGACACCATTACACGCGTGCACTACACATAGGTCACTACCTATGTGTAGCTTCACAATGGTAACTCCGAATATGGCCATGTAACATGTCTATGATCATGGAATTGCCCCCTCTATGCCATCCTGGCATAGTTGGCACAATCCTATGATCCCAGTGGTCTGTAGCACAGACCCTGGTACTGCCAAACTGCGTTTTCAGGGGTTTCACTGCAGCTGCTGCCAACCCCTCAGACAGGTTTCTGCCCTCCTGGGGTCCAGCCAGGCCTGGCCCAGGATGGCAGAACAAAGGACTTCCTCTGAGAGAGGGTGTTACACCCTCTCCCTTTGGAAAATGGTGTGAAGGCAGGGGAGGAGTAGCCTCCCCCAGCCTCTGGAAATGCTTTCATGGGCACAGATGGTGCCCATTTCTGCATAAGCCAGTCTACACCGGTTCAGGGACCCCTTAGCCCTGCGCTGGCGCGAAACTGGACAAAGGAAAGGGGAGTGACCACTCCCTTGACCTGCACCTCCCCTGGGAGGTGTCCAGAGCTCCTCCACTGTGCTCCAGACCTCTGCCATCTTGGAAACAGAGGTGCTGCTGGCACACTGGACTGCTCTGAGTGGCCAGGGCCAGCAGGTGACGTCAGAGACTCCTTCTGATAGGCTCCTTCAGGTGTTGCTAGCCTATCCTCTCTCCTAAGTAGCCAAACCCTCTTTTCTGGCTATTTAGGGTATCTGCTTTGGGGAATTCCTTAGATAACGAATGCAAGAGCTCATCAGAGTTCCTCTGCATCTCTCTCTTCACCTTCTGCCAAGGAATCGACTGCTGACCGCGCTGGAAGCCTGCAAAACTGCAACAAAGTAGCAAAGACGACTACTGCAACTCTGTAACGCTGATCCTGCCGCCTTCTCAACTGTTTTCCTGGTGGTGCATGCTGTGGGGGTAGTCTGCCTCCTCTCTGCACTAGAAGCTCCGAAGAAATCTCCCGTGGGTCGACGGAATCTTCCCTCTGCTACCGCAGGCACCAAAGAACTGCATCACCGGTCCCCTGGGTCTCCTCCCAGCACGACGAGCGAGGTGCCTTGAATCCAGCAACTGTGTCCAAGTGACTCCCACAGTCCAGTGACTCTTCAGTCCAAGTTTGGTGGAGGTAAGTCCTTGCCTCCCCACGCCAGACTGCATTGCTGGGAACCGCGACTTTTGCAGCTACTCCGGCCTTTGTGCACTTCCGGCAGAAATCCTTAGTGCACAGCCAAGCCTGGGTCCACGGCACTCTAACCTGCATTGCACGACTGTAGGAAAGTACCATCTTGCCTGGCATGTTACCCCCATTTTTCACTGTATATATGTTGTTTTAGTTGTATGTGTCACTGGGACCCTGGTAACCCTGGGCCCCAGTGCTCATAAGTGTGCCTGAATGTGTTACCTGTGTAGTGACTAACTGTCTCACTGAGGCTCTGCTAATCAGAACCTCAGTGGTTATGCTCTCTCATTTCTTTCCAAATTGTCACTAACAGGCTAGTGACCATTTTTACCAATTTACATTGGCTTACTGGAACACCCTTATAATTCCCTAGTATATGGTACTGAGGTACCCAGGGTATTGGGGTTCCAGGAGATCCCTATGGGCTGCAGCATTTCTTTTGCCACCCATAGGGAGCTCTGACAATTCTTACACAGGCCTGCCACTGCAGCCTGAGTGAAATAACGTCCACGTTATTTCACAGCCATTTTACACTGCACTTAAGTAACTTATAAGTCACTTATATGTCTTACCTTTACCTGGTAAAGGTTAGGTGCAAAGTTACTTAGTGTGTGGGCACCCTGGCACTAGCCAAGGTGCCCCCACATTGTTCAGAGCCAATTCACTGAACTTTGTGAGTGCGGGGACACCATTACACGCGTGCACTACATATAGGTCACTACCTATATGTAGCTTCACAATGGTAACTCCGAAAATGGCCATGTAACATGTCTATGATCATGGAATTGCCCCCTCTATGCCATCCTGGCATAGTTGGCACAATCCCATGATCCCAGTGGTCTGTAGCACAGACCCTGGTACTGCCAAACTGCCCTTCCTGGGGTTTCACTGCAGCTGCTGCTGCTGCCAACCCCTCAGACAGGCATCTGCCCTCCTGGGGTCCAGCCAGGCCTGGCCCAGGATGGCAGAACAAAGAACTTCCTCTGAGAGAGGGTGTGACACCCTCTCCCTTTGGAAAATGGTGTGAAGGCAGGGGAGGAGTAGCCTCCCCCAGCCTCTGGAAATGCTTTGTTGGGCACAGAGGTGCCCAATTCTGCATAAGCCAGTCTACACCGGTTCAGGGACCCCTTAGCCCCTGCTCTGGCGCGAAACTGGACAAAGGAAAGGGGAGTGACCACTCCCTTGACCTGCACCTCCCCTGGGAGGTGTCCAGAGCTCCTCCAGTGTGCTCCAGACCTCTGCCATCTTGGAAACAGAGGTGCTGCTGGCACACTGGACTGCTCTGAGTGGCCAGTGCCACCAGGTGACGTCAGAGACTCCTGCTGATAGGCTCCTTCAGGTGTTAGTAGCCTATCATCTCTCCTAGGTAGCCAAACCCTCTTTTCTGGCTATTTAGGGTCTCTGTCTCTGGGGAAACTTCAGATAACGAATGCAAGAGCTCATCTGAGTTCCTCTGCATCTCTCTCTTCACCTTCTGATAAGGAATCGACTGCTGACCGCGCTGGAAGCCTGTAAACCTGCAACATAGTAGCAAAGACGACTACTGCAACTCTGTAACGCTGATCCTGCCGCCTTCTCGACTGTTTTCCTGCTTGTGCATGCTGTGGGGGTAGCCTGCCTCCTCTCTGCACCAGAAGCTCCGAAGAAATCTCCCGTGGGTCGACGGAATCTTCCCCCTGCAACCGCAGGCACCAAAAAGCTGCACTACCGGTCCCTTGGGTCTCCTCTCAGCACGACGAGCGAGGTCCCTCGAATCCAGCAACTCTGTCCAAGTGACCCCCACAGTCCAGTGACTCTTCAGTCCAAGTTTGGTGGAGGTAAGTCCTTGCCTCACCTCGCTGGGCTGCATTGCTGGGAACCGCGACTTTGCAGCTACTCCGGCCCCTGTGCACTTCCGGCGGAAATCCTTTGTGCACAGCCAAGCCTGGGTCCACGGCACTCTAACCTGCATTGCACGACTTTCTAAGTTGGTCTCCGGCGACGTGGGACTCCTTTGTGCAACTTCGGCGAGCACCATTTCACGCATCCTCGTAGTGCCTGTTTCTGGCACTTCTCCGGGTGCTACCTGCTTCAGAGAGGGTTCCTTGTCTTGCTCGACGTCCCCTCTCTCTGCTGGTCCAATTTGCGACCTCCTGGTCCCTCCAGGGCCTCAGCAGCGTCCAAAAATGCTAACCGCACGATTTGCAGCTAGCAAGGCTTGTTGGCGTTCTTTCGGCGGGAAAACACTTCTGCACGACTCTCCACGGCGAGAGGGATCCGTCCACAAAAGGGGAAGTCTCTAGCCCTTTTTGTTCCTGCAGAAACCTCAGCTTCTTCTGTCCAGTAGAAGCTTCTTTGCACCCGCAGCTGGCATTTCCTGGGCATTTGCCCATCTCCGACTTGCTTGTGACTTTTGGACTTGGTCCCCTTGTTCCACAGGTACCCTAGATTGGAAATCCACAGTTGTTGCATTGCTGGTTTGTGTCTTTCCTGCATTATTCCTCTAACACGACTTCTTGGTCCTTAGGGGAACTTTAGTGCACTTTGCACTCACTTTTCAGGGTCTTGGGGAGGGTTATTTTTCTAACTCTCACTATTTTCTAATAGTCCCAGCGACCCTCTACAAGGTCACATAGGTTTGGGGTCCATTCGTGGTTCGCATTCCACTTTTGGAGTATATGGTTTGTGTTGCCCCTATCCCTATGTTTCCCCATTGCATCCTATTGTAACTATACATTGTTTGCACTGTTTTCTAAGACTATACTGCATATTTTTGCTATTGTGTATATATATCTTGTGTATATTTCCTGTCCTCTCACTGAGGGTACACTCTAAGATACTTTGGCATATTGTCATAAAAATAAAGTAACTTTATTTTTAGTATAACTGTGTATTGTGTTTTCTTATGATATTGTGCATATGACACTAGGTGGTACTGTAGTAGCTTCACACGTCTCCTAGTTCAGCCTAAGCTGCTCTGCTAAGCTACCATTATCTATCAGCCTAAGCTGCTAGACACCCTATACACTAATAAGGGATAACTGGGCCTGGTGCAAGGTGCAAGTACCCCTTGGTACTCACTACAAGCCAGTCCAGCCTCCTACATTGGTTGTGCAGTGGTGGGATAAGTGCTTTGAGACTACTTACCACTCTTGTCATTGTACTTTTCATAAGAGAAAAATATACAAAACAAGGTCAGTGTATATACACATAGCCAAAAAGTTTTGCATTTCCTCTTTTCACTCTTTTCTAAGTGCTGAAAAGTACTTCTAACTTTCTAAAAAGTTCTAAAAAGTGTTAAAAGTTTTTTTCTCTGTCTTTCTAAAAGCTCTGACAAACTTTTTATCTTTTACTATCACTTTAACTCTCTCTAAAAATGTCTGGCACAGGCCAAAATGTTGATCTGTCCAAACTTGCATATGACAACCTTAGCTGGAAAAGAGCAAGGAGTCTCTGTATAGAGAGAGGTTTGAGTGTAGGGAAGAATCCTTCCTTGGAACTGTTACTTAACATGCTTAGAGAACAGGATAAGGCCATAGGTGCCTCATCTGTTGAAAAAGTACCTAATAGTTCTCAATCTGATTCAGGGACTCCCCCAGGAAAAGATTCAGGAAAGAAACTTCCTAGCCTGCCCATTACTAGACAGTCTAGCATAGTTGGTAATGATGATGAGCCACACCATACAAATAGTGTTGTCTCACATCATATCAAAAGCATTTATTCTCACCATACTGGTAGTAATGTTTCTGTTAACCAAGCTGTTAGGGTGGCTTCTGTAAGGGACAGGTCCCCTTCTGTTCATTCCCATCATACCTCTCTATCTAGGAATGTCCCTCCCACCAACCCTGATGACAGAATGTTAGAGAGGGAACTCAATAAGTTGAGGGTGGAACAAACCAGATTGAAGCTTAAAAAGCAACAGCTGGATTTGGATAGACAGTCTTTTGAACTAGAGAAGGAAAGACAGAAGTTGGGTTTAGAAACCCATGGTGGCAGCAGCAGTATTCCCCATAGTCATCCTGCAAAAGAGCATGATTCCAGGAATCTGCACAAGATAGTTCCTCCTTATAAGGAGGGGGATGACATTAACAAGTGGTTTGCTGCACTTGAGAGGGCCTGTGTTGTACAGGATGTCCCTCAAAGGCAGTGGGCTGCTATCCTATGGCTATCATTTAGTGGAAAAGGTAGGGATAGGCTCCTTACTGTGAAAGAAAATGATGCTAATAATTTCCAAGTTCTTAAGAATGCACTCCTGGATGGTTATGGCTTAACCACTGAACAGTACAGGATAAAGTTCAGAAAGACCAAAAAGGAGTCTTCACAAGACTGGGTTGATTTCATTGACCAGGCAGTGAAGGCCTTGGAGGGGTGGTTACATGGCAGTAAAGTTACTGATTATGACAGCCTGTATAACTTGATCCTGAGAGAGCATATTCTTAATAATTGTGTGTCTGATTTGTTGCACCAGTACTTGGTGGACTCTGATCTGACCTCTCCCCAAGAATTGGGAAAGAAGGCAGACAAATGGGTCAGAACAAGAGTGAACAGAAAAGTTCATACCGGGGGTGACAAAGATGGCAACAAAAAGAAGGATGGTAAGTCTTCAGACAAGGGTGGGGACAAATCTAAAAATGAGTCTTCATCAGGCCCACAAAAACACTCTGGTGGGGGTGGTGGGTCCAAATCCTCCTTTAATCAGAACAAGGAAAAGAAACCATGGTGCTATTTATGTAAAATAAAAGGCCATTGGACAACAAATCCCAGTTGTCCAAAGAAAGGCACCACTGCTCCTACCACTACAACCCCTACTGCTACACCTAGTGTCCCTACTAATAGCAGTGGTGGTGGGAGCAAACCTACTAATAGCCAATCCAAGGGAGTAGCTGGGCTCACTTTTGGTAATTTAGTTGGGGTTGGCCTTGTTAGGGAGGCCACAGAGGCTGTGTTAGTCTCTGAGGGGGCTATTGATTTAGCCACCTTAGTTGCTTGTCCCCTTAATATGGATAAGTACAAGCAGCTACCCCTAATAAATGGTGTTGAGGTTCAGGGCTACAGGGACACTGGTGCCAGTGTGACTATGGTCATAGAGAAAGTGGTCCACCCTGAACAACACCTACTTGGTCACCAGTACCAAGTAACCGATGCTCACAACAACACACTTAGTCACCCCATGGCTGTTGTTAATCTCAACTGGGGGGGGGTTACTGGTCCAAAGAAAGTTGTGGTAGCTTCAGATTTACCTGTAGACTGTCTATTAGGGAATGATTTGGAGACATCAGCTTGGTCAGATGTGGAGTTGGTGGCCCATGCAGCAATGCTGGGCATCCCAGGGCATATTTTTGCTTTGACAAGGGCTCAGGCCAAAAAGCAAAAAGGACAGGGAAGCTTGGATCCTGGAACAATGGACCAAGTGCTCCCTAAAGCTAGGGGTAGTAGAAGCAAACCACTTCCTACTATCCCTCCCTCTACAGTGGATTCTACTTCTGAGGAAGAAGAATTCCCTCCCTGTGCAGAACCTACACCACAGGAGCTGGAAGCAGACACTGCTGAGCTTTTGGGTGAAGGGGGGCCTGCCAGAGAGGAGCTGAGTGTGGCACAGCAAACCTGTCCCACATTAGAGGGTCTCAGACAGCAAGCTGTCAAACAGGCTAATGGGGATGTCAGTGACTCTCACAGAGTTTACTGGGAGGACAACCTCTTGTACACTGAGCATAGGGATCCTAAACCTGGAGCTGCCAGGAGATTAGTGATTCCTCAGGAGTACAGAAAGTTCCTCCTAACACTGGCACATGACATTCCCTTAGCTGGGCACCTAGGACAAATGAAAACTTGGGACAGGCTTGTTCCCCTGTTTCATTGGCCTAGGATGTCTGAGGACACAAAGGAATTTTGTAAGTCCTGTGAAACCTGTCAAGCCAGTGGCAAGACAGGTGGCACCCCAAAGGCACCCCTTATTCCACTGCCTGTGGTTCGGGTTCCCTTTGAAAGGGTAGGGGTTGACATAGTTGGCCCCCTTGACCCTCCTACTGCTTCAGGCAATAGGTTTATCTTGGTGGTAGTGGACCATGCCACAAGATATCCTGAAGCTATTCCTTTAAGGACCACTACAGCACCTGCAGTGGCAAAAGCCCTCCTGGGAATATTTTCCAGGGTGGGCTTCCCAAAGGAAGTGGATCAGACAGGGGAAGCAATTTCATGTCTGCATACTTAAAGGCCATGTGGAAGGAGTGTGGTGTAACGTACAAATTCACAACACTCTATCATCCACAAACAAATGGACTGGTGGAGAGATTTAATAAAACTCTCAAAGGCATGATTATGGGTCTCCCTGAAAAACTCCGCAGGAGATGGGATATCCTTCTACCATGCCTCCTTTTTGCCTACAGGGAGGTACCCCAGAAAGGAGTGGGCTTCAGCCCCTTTGAACTTCTTTTTGGACACCCTGTTAGGGGTCCACTCACACTTGTAAAGGAGGGTTGGGAACAACCTTTAAAAGCTCCTAAGCAGGATATTGTGGATTATGTACTTGGCCTCAGATCAAGGATGGCTGAGTACATGAAAAAGGCCAGTAAAAACCTTCAGGCCAGCCAAGAGCTCCAGAAGCAATAGCATGATCAGAAGGCTGTTTTGGTTCAGTACCAACCAGGGCAGAAAGTGTGGGTCTTGGAGCCTGTGGCCCCAAGAGCACTCCAAGATAAATGGAGTGGTCCCCACACAATTGTTGAAAAGAAGGGAGAAGTCACCTATTTAGTTGACTTAGGCACTGCCAGGAGTCCCCTTAGGGTGCTCCATGTCAACCGCCTGAAACCCTACTATGACAGGGCTGATCTCACCCTGCTCATGGCAACAGATGAGGGACAGGAAGAAGACAGTGATCCTCCACCTGATCTCTTCTCTTCCACAGATCAAGATGCTCTTGTGGAAGGTGTAGTTTTGGCTGATTGTCTTACTGCTGAGCAGAAAGACAATTGCATAAATCTCCTAGATCAATTCTCTGAACTCTTCTCTACTGTGCCAGGTACGACTTCTTGGTGTGAGCACACTATAGATACTGGAGACAGTTTACCTGTCAAAAGTAAGATCTATAGGCAGCCTGACCATGTCAGGGACTGCATAAAGCAAGAGGTCCAGAAAATGTTAGAACTAGGAGTGGTTGAGCACTCTGACAGTCCATGGGCTTCTCCTGTGGTACTGGTACCAAAACCCCATTCCAAAGATGGAAAGAAGGAAATGCGGTTTTGTGTAGACTATAGAGGTCTCAACTTGGTAACCAAAACTGATGCTCACCCTATACCCAGGGCAGATGAGCTCATAGATACACTGGCATCTGCCAAGTATCTAAGCACTTTTGATTTGACTGCAGGGTATTGGCAGATCAAATTGTCAGAAGATGCTAAACCTAAGACTGCATTTTCTACCATTGGAGGACATTACCAGTTTACTGTAATGCCTTTTGGTTTGAAAAATGCACCTGCCACTTTTCAGAGGTTGGTGAACACAGTCCTGCAAGGGCTGGAAGCTTTCAGTGCAGCATATTTGGACGATATAGCTGTCTTTAGCTCCAGCTGGGATGATCACCTGGTCCACCTATGGAAAGTTTAGGAGGCCCTGCAAAAGGCAGGCCTCACTATCAAGGCTTCAAAGTGCCAGATAGGGCAGGGTAAGGTGGTTTATCTGGGACACCTTGTTGGTGGGGAACAGATTGCACCACTTCAGGGGAAAATCCAAACAATTATTGATTGGGTTCCCCCTACCACTCAGACTCAGGTGAGAGCCTTCCTAGGCCTCACTGGGTATTACAGGAGGTTCATTAAGAACTATGGCTCCATTGCAGCCCCTCTTAATGACCTCACATCCAAGAAAATGCCTAAAAAGGTATTATGGACAGCAAACTGTCAGAAAGCTTTTGAGGAGCTGAAGCAGGCCATGTGCTCTGCACCTGTCCTGAAAAGCCCTTGTTACTCTAAAAAATTCTATGTCCAAACTGATGCATCTGAATTAGGAGTAGGGGCAGTCCTATCACAACTTAATTCTGAGGGCCAGGGTCAACCTGTTGCTTTTATTAGTAGGAGGTTGACCCCTAGAGAAAAGCGTTGGTCTGCCATTGAGAGAGAGGCCTTTGCTGTGGTCTGGGCTCTGAAGAAGTTGAGGCCATACCTGTTTGGCACTCACTTCATTGTTCAGACAGACCACAAAAATCTACTTTGGCTAAAACAAATGAAAGGTGAAAATCCTAAATTGTTGAGGTGGTCCATATCCCTACAGGGAATGGACTATACAGTGGAACATAGACCTGGGAGTAGCCACTCCAATGCAGATGGACTCTCCAGATATTTCCACTTACACAATGAAGACTCATCAGGTCATGGCTAGTCTTATTGTCCTTCGTTTGGGGGGGGGGGGGGTTGTGTAGGAAAGTACCATCTTGCCTGGCATGTTACACCCATTTTTCACTGTATATATGTTGTTTTAGTTGTATGTGTCACTGGGACCCTGGTAACCCAGGGCCCCGGTGCTCATAAGTGTGCCTGAATGTGTTACCTGTGTAGTGACTAACTGTCTCACTGAGGCTCTGCTAATCAGAACCTCAGTGGTTATGCTCTCTCATTTCTTTCCAAATTGTCACTAACAGGCTAGTGACCATTTTTACCAATTTACATTGGCTTACTGGAACACCCTTATAATTCCCTAGTATATGGTACTGAGGTACCCAGGGTATTGGGGTTCCAGGAGATCCCTATGGGCTGCAGCATTTCTTTTGCCACCCATAGGGAGCTCTGACAATTCTTACACAGGCCTGCCACTGCAGCCTGAGTGAAATAACGTCCACGTTATTTCACAGCCATTTTACACTGCACTTAAGTAACTTATAAGTCACCTATATGTCTAACCTTTACCTGGTAAAGGTTAGGTGCAAAGTTACTTAGTGTGTGGGCACCCTGGCACTAGCCAAGGTGCCCCCACATTGTTCAGAGCCAATTCACTGAACTTTGTGAGTGCGGGGACACCATTACACGCGTGCACTACATATAGGTCACTACCTATATGTAGCTTCACAATGGTAACTCCGAAAATGGCCATGTAACATGTCTATGATCATGGAATTGCCCCCTCTATGCCATCCTGGCATAGTTGGCACAATCCCATGATCCCAGTGGTCTGTAGCACAGACCCTGGTACTGCCAAACTGCCCTTCCTGGGGTTTCACTGCAGCTGCTGCTGCTGCCAACCCCTCAGACAGGCATCTGCCCTCCTGGGGTCCAGCCAGGCCTGGCCCAGGATGGCAGAACAAAGAACTTCCTCTGAGAGAGGGTGTGACACCCTCTCCCTTTGGAAAATGGTGTGAAGGCAGGGGAGGAGTAGCCTCCCCCAGCCTCTGGAAATGCTTTGTTGGGCACAGAGGTGCCCAATTCTGCATAAGCCAGTCTACACCGGTTCAGGGACCCCTTAGCCCCTGCTCTGGCGCGAAACTGGACAAAGGAAAGGGGAGTGACCACTCCCCTGACCTGCACCTCCCCTGGGAGGTGTCCAGAGCTCCTCCAGTGTGCTCCAGACCTCTGCCATCTTGGAAACAGAGGTGCTCCTGGCACACTGGACTGCTCTGAGTGGTCAGTGCCACCAGGTGACGTCAGAGACTCCTGCTGATAGGCTCCTTCAGG
Organism: Pleurodeles waltl; assembly: GCF_031143425.1. Lineage (NCBI taxonomy): Eukaryota > Metazoa > Chordata > Amphibia > Caudata > Salamandridae > Pleurodeles > Pleurodeles waltl. The sequence goes on from NW_027150291.1 coordinate 36,660, forward strand.
TGTTAGTAGCCTATCCTCTCTCCTAGGTAGCCAAACCCTCTTTTCTGGCTATTTAGGGTCTCTGTCTCTGGGGAAACTTCAGATAACGAATGCAAGAGCTCATCCGAGTTCCTCTGCATCTCTCTCTTCACCTTCTGATAAGGAATCGACTGCTGACCGCGCTGGAAGCCTGCAAACCTGCAACATAGTAGCAAAGACGACTACTGCAACTCTGTAACGCTGATCCTGCCGCCTTCTCGACTGTTTTCCTGCTTGTGCATGCTATGGGGGTAGCCTGCCTCCTCTCTGCACCAGAAGCTCCGAAGAAATCTCCCGTGGGTCGACGGAATCTTCCCCCTGCAACCGCAGGCACCAAAAAGCTGCACTACCGGTCCCTTGGGTCTCCTCTCAGCACGACGAGCGAGGTCCCTCGAATCCAGCAACTCTGTCCAAGTGACCCCCACAGTCCAGTGACTCTTCAGTCCAAGTTTGGTGGAGGTAAGTCCTTGCCTCACCTCGCTGGGCTGCATTGCTGGGAACCGCGACTTTGCAGCTACTCCGGCCCCTGTGCACTTCCGGCGGAAATCCTTTGTGCACAGCCAAGCCTGGGTCCACGGCACTCTAACCTGCATTGCACGACTTTCTAAGTTGGTCTCCGGCGACGTGGGACTCCTTTGTGCAACTTCGGCGAGCACCATTTCACGCATCCTCGTAGTGCCTGTTTCTGGCACTTCTCCGGGTGCTACCTGCTTCAGAGAGGGTTCCTTGTCTTGCTCGACGTCCCCTCTCTCTGCTGCTCCAATTTGCGACCTCCTGGTCCCTCCAGGGCCTCAGCAGCGTCCAAAAACGCTAACCGCACGATTTGCAGCTAGCAAGGCTTGTTGGCGTTCTTTCGGTGGGAAAACACTTCTGCACGACTCTCCACGGCGAGAGGGATCCGTCCACAAAAGGGGAAGTCTCTAGCCCTTTTCGTTCCTGCAGAAACCTCAGCTTCTTCTGTCCAGTAGAAGCTTCTTTGCACCCGCAGCTGGCATTTCCTGGGCATTTGCCCATCTCCGACTTGCTTGTGACTTTTGGACTTGGTCCCCTTGTTCCACAGGTACCCTAGATTGGAAATCCACAGTTGTTGCATTGCTGGTTTGTGTCTTTCCTGCATTATTCCTCTAACACGACTTCTTGGTCCTTAGGGGAACTTTAGTGCACTTTGCACTCACTTTTCAGGGTCTTGGGGAGGGTTATTTTTCTAACTCTCACTATTTTCTAATAGTCCCAGCGACCCTCTACAAGGTCACATAGGTTTGGGGTCCATTCGTGGTTTGCATTCCACTTTTGGAGTATATGGTTTGTGTTGCCCCTATCCCTATGTTTCCCCATTGCATCCTATTGTAACTATACATTGTTTGCACTGTTTTCTAAGACTATACTGCATATTTTTGCTATTGTGTATATATATCTTGTGTATATTTCCTGTCCTCTCACTGAGGGTACACTCTAAGATACTTTGGCATATTGTCATAAAAATAAAGTACCTTTATTTTTAGTATAACTGTGTATTGTGTTTTCTTATGATATTGTGCATATGACACTAGGTGGTACTGTAGTAGCTTCACACGTCTCCTAGTTCAGCCTAAGCTGCTCTGCTAAGCTACCATTATCTATCAGCCTAAGCTGCTAGACACCCTATACACTAATAAGGGATAACTGGGCCTGGTGCAAGGTGCAAGTACCCCTTGGTACTCACTACAAGCCAGTCCAGCCTCCTACAACGACTTTCTAAGTTGGTCTCCGGCGACGTGGGACTCCTTTGTGCAACTTCGGGTGAGCACCGTTTCACTCTTCTTCATAGTGCCTGTTCCGGCACTTCTGTGGGTGCTGCTTGCTTCTGAGAGGGCTCTTTGTCTTGCTCGACGCCCCCTCTGTCCCCAGACGCAATTGGCGACATCCTGGTCCCTCCTGGGCCATAGCAGCATCCAAAAACCCTAACCGCACGATTTGCAGCTAGCAAGGCTTGTTGGCGGTCTTTCGGCGGGAAAACACTTCTGCACAACTCTCCACGGCGTGGGGGATCCATCCTCCAAAGGGGAAGTATCTAGCCCTTGTCGTTCCTGCAGAATCCTCAGCTTCTACTGTCCAGTAGCAGCTTCTTTGCACCCACAGCTGGCATTTCCTGGGCATCTGCCCATCTCCGACTTGCTTGTGACTTTTGGACTTGGTCCCCTTGTTCCACAGGTACCCTTGACTGGAAATCCATCGTTGTTGCATTGCTGTTTTGTGTCTTTTCTGCAGAATTCCCCTATCACGACTTCTATGTCCTTTGGGGAACTTTAGTGCACTTTGCACTCACTTTTCAGGGTCTTGGGGTGGGCTATTTTTCTAACCCTTACTATTTTCTAATAGTCCCAGCGACCCTCTACAAGGTCACATAGGTTTGGGGTCCATTTGTGGTTCGCATTCCACTTTTGGAGTATATGGTTTGTGTTGCCCCTATCCCTATGTGTCCCCATTGCATCCTATTGTAACTATACATTGTTTGCACTGTTTTCTAAGACTATACTGCATATTTTTGGCATTGTGTACATATATCTTGTGTATATTTGCTATCCTCATACTGAGGGTACACTCTGAGATACTTTGGCATATTGTCATAAAAATAAAGTACCTTTATTTTTAGTATATCTGTGGATTGTGTTTTCTTATGATATTGTGCAAGTGATACTAGTGGTACTGTAGGAGCTTCACTCGTCTCCTAGTTCAGCCTAAGCTGCTCTGCTAAACTACCATTATCTATCAGCCTATGCTGCTAGACACCCTATACACTAATAAGGGATAACTGGGCCTGGTGCAAGGTGTAAGTACCCCTTGGTACTCACTACAAGCCAGTCCAGCCTCCTACAATGTGATATTTTCGTATGAAACCAACAAATATCTGATATCATTTTAGTTTAACTCATTCAAATGCCAATTGGTTTGAGGGCTCGCCCAATTAAGTGTTCCTGGAGCACAGGAGAGAACATTCTGGTGCTGTCTTTCTGGATCAGGCTTTGTCAACAAGTAGCTCGCTAGCTACTGGTAGCTCTCCAGGTACCTCTAAGTAGCTCACAGCTGTGCAGCCCAGTTTATTAAATTAGAAGCTTTGGCTTGCTTCTTAATAAACATATACCAAAATTGAGATTTTGTATTTGAGTTAAAAATGTGTTTATTTTCAGCAGACATTTGAAACAAAATGGATGAATTTTCAATATATGTAATGTTGATATCGGAAGGGATAAATCACGTGGCATTGAGGAGAACGTTTACAAATGCTATTATTACCTTGGTACCATATGCACTGCAGTTATGGCTGTTAAATATTACCCACCTAAAGGCATTCCATATGGACCAAGCATTTATTACATTCCTGTTGCAACCATGCTTGATGTAATGAAACGATCGCTGATAGTAACCTTGCATATAGTAGCCACTAATGTAATCTTCTCTGATATGGACACTGTAACAACACTAATAATATTAGTTGCTCTCAGTGTGTTTCATTGAACATAAGTAGCTCTCGGTACAGAAAAGGTTGGACACCCCTGTTCTAGATAATTGGATTCCTTCAAGCAGAACCAAAGCGCCTTGAACCCTCTATTGACTTTTATATTTGTTTACGAAATGTAAAATGAAACACTGTAGAGTCGTTTAAATTGTATTCAGCTGCAAAATCACTTATTCCTGCACACTTGTTAAAACATCAAAATCATCTCCATCAAAACGTCACCTATTCACTAACTCACAGGCAAAATATGTCTTATTTGTAAAACCGACAACCAGTGGTATATTAACTCACCAGACACTTCCGTGTCATTATAGGCCCCCAATCACTCGCTATCTGTTAATGTATCCTTTGAGATTACAGGTATCGCTATCTATCTCAATATCTATTTGAGCGCCTTTTACCTCCGGAGTACCACAGTCGCAGTGTTCACCAGTTTCAGTGTAGCCATTTCCACATACAGGAGGAGCTAAGAGCTCTGTCCGATTCGGTTTATTTTTCAGGCACATGGGCATAGCATTCAGAATGAAATTCTCATAATACGTTATACTGCACGAGCTGAATACATTAGGTATTAGATAACTGTAAGGCAAGAGAGAGAACAAGTATGTCAGAGTCAGACTGGGCACATGAGCAGCAAGCGCTGGCTCATGATGAGCCATAAGAAATAAATGGATCAACTGGAAAACAAAATTCTTGGTATCGAGCTCACATAAATGAAAATAGGCAGAGACATAAGTCTCATCAAACACTGCTAACATTGAATAGTGCTCATCTACATACCATACCAGCAGGTGCGGCCCATCCTTTAGTGCGGAGGGGCCACGCCCCCCCACCTTTTGCCCCTAATTAAGAGTGCCTGTCATGCTGAAGAACGGTCAGCCTGACAGATACTCTTCATGTTCAGGTCAGGCAGCTAAGAGCAGACATGCGTGATTTGCGTAGACTCCTGGCTGCCTGAGCTGAACTTTGCTGGGCTGAGGAGATCACAGCTCCTATGGGCGTGACCTCCCCGGCTCAGCAAAGGTGCCTCGAGGCCCTCCCATGGGTGACGAGGAAAGCGTCACCCATTGACTTCGACCTGGGTGTATCAGGTTTAAGCCCTGAAGCGCCCAGGGCGAGTGTCAATCAGTGACACTTCGTCACAGAGTGGGGTCGACTCAGCAGTCTCACTGACTCCATCCCACTCTGTGACGAGGCTGGGACTGCTGCCTTCCCTCATTGGCTGACGTAAGGTCAGCCAGTGAGGAAAGACAGCAGTTCCAACCCTCCTGGCACCTCCAAGGCTGAAGGTAAATGTGTGTGTATGTGTGTGTGTGTGTGTGTGTGTGTGTGTGATCTTTTAAAATTAATGTTTGGTGCATGCATGTGTGCATGTTTGAATGTTATGAGTGTTGTTAATGGATGTGCATGCGTGTGTGTGTGAAAGAATGTGTGTGTGTGATCTTTTAAATTGAATTTTTGGTGCGTGTGTGCATGTTTGAATGTTATAAGTGTTGTTAATGGATGTGCGTGGGTGGGAGTAAAAGAATGAGTGTGTATGTGCTTCTCGTCCGCCCCCCTCCCTCCTAACGCTATCGGCCGCCACTGCATACCAGCCAATTGAAACCAATACAATTTATGGGTTCATGGAGCATTACTTTTTATTTGAAATTTATTTATTGACATTTGAGTGTAAAATCACTACAATATATAGATTCCTTTTTTAGGTCGAGCACGCAAACGCTCTGGCCTGTCTACATCTCTGTGTGGGCTTTTCAACAGGCCCACTGCACGTCCATCACTATCACTCTATTATGGGTTTGCCTTTCAAAAATCTTTTGTTATCATTGGCAGGGACGGTACCTCCATGAGGGCGGAGGAGCGGCATCCCCCTTTGCCCCGCCAGCAGTGGCAGCTGCAAAACCTTAACAAGGAAACAATAATAAACAGTGCTTATTATTGTTTCCTTTTAAAAGGGCGGGGCCACGGGGGTGGGAAATGCTCAGCACTCCCCCTCAGAGCCTATGTGTGTTTGGCCAGCTGTCTCGGGCCGGCCAAACACAGATGCGCACACAGCTCTTTCCTGCCCAACTTCACAGTTTCTGGGCTGGAGACAGCCTGCACAGGCAGTCTGCCTGAGAGTGCCCTACTTGGGCGCTCTGCCAATACTGACGCTGCTCTAAGCATCAGGATTGTCCGCAGGGCAGGAAGGGAACCTGTGCCTGCCTGCAGCCAGCATAGGATCGGAGTGCGGCCTTCAGGTAAGTTTATTATTATTATTATTTAAGTTTATTAATATTTTCATGCTGCAGCCTTTAACATCCGCAAGCCGCGACTGATCACTGGTAAATGCTTTACGTTTGTCCCTCCTTGAGGTAGTTTTGTTACCACCTTCGCCATCGACCCTGTTACATGAATAATTGCACTTTTGCAGATACATTTGACTGCGAGCCAACTTATTTTTCCTTTTGTGTCTCTCTTTCACGCTTATGATCATGGTGGCCGTGGTGCTTTGAATCGGCTTGTTTAAAATATGTTACTAAATAACATTTACAAACTGAATCTAAGATAAATTTGCACTAAAAGTTATAGGATCGGGAGTAAGGGCCAGATGTAGCAATGTCCGATTTTGCGAATCAGAAATTGCGAGTCGGTGCGACTCGCAATTTCCGAGTCGCAAAATCGGATGCAGAACGGTGTCTCAGACACCGTCTGCGAATCGTTATGGGGTCGCAAAGACCCACCTCATTAATATTAATGAGGTGGGTCGCATTTTGCGACCCCATAGCGATACCCTGCACTCACAGGGATGGTGGCCTGCTGGAGACAGCGGACCTCCATGTGTGTGACTGCTTTTTAAATAAAGCAGGTTTTTTTTGTATTGCAGCCCGTTTTCCTTAAAGGAAAATGAGTTGCAATACAAAAAAATAACGAAACCATTTGGTTTCGATTTTTCACAGTAGGCAGTGGTCCATTGGACCACTGCCTGCTCTGAATAAACATTTCTTGCAACATTTACAAAGGGGAAGGGGTCCTATGGGGACCCTTCCCTTTTGCGAATGGGTTACCACCAGTGTGACACTGGTGGTAACTGCGATTTGCTTTGCGACCGTGTTCGCGGTCACAAAGCAATTTAGCATTGCGGTGCGAGTCGCAAATAGGAAGGGGACACCGACTCGCAAAATGGGAATAAGCATCGCGATGTGCATTTTGCATGGCTGTAGGAGGCTGGCCTGGCTTTTAGTCGGTACCAGAGGTACTTACACCTTGTGCCAGGTCCAGTTATCCCTTATTAGTGTAGAAGAGGTGTTTCTAGCAGCTTAAGCTGATAGAAGGTAGCTACGGCAAAGCAGCTTAGGCTGAACTAGGAGACAAGTAAAGCTCCTACTATACCACTGGTGTCATATGCACAATATCATAAGAAAACACAATAAACAGATATTCTAAAAATAAAGGCACTTTATTTTTATGACAATATGCCAAAAGTATCTCAGTGAGTACCCTCAGTATGAGGATAAGAAATATACACAAGATATATGTACACAAACCAAAATTATGCAGATA
>NW_027150292.1:0-43000 GCF_031143425.1 Pleurodeles waltl
CAGTTTTCTTTCAAAAAAATGGATGTGTCCACGTTGCGCTTTAGGGCGTTTCCTGTCACGGGCGCTAGGCCTACCCACACAAGTGAGGTATCATTTTTATCGGGAGATTTGGGGGAACGCTGGGTGGAAGGAAATTTGTTGCTCCTCTCAGATTCCAGAACTTTCTGCCACAGAAATGTGAGGAACATGTGTTTTTTTTGCCACATTTTGAGGTTTGCAAAGGATTCTGGGTAACAGAACCTGGTCCGAGCCCCACAAGTCACCCCATCTTAGATTCTCCTAGGTCTCTAGTTTTCAGAAATGCACAGGTTTGGTAGGTTTCCCTAGGTGCCGGCTGAGCTAGAGGCCAAAATCTACAGGTAGGCACTTCGCAAAAAACACCTCTGTTTTCTTTCAAAAAATTGGATGTGTCCACGTTGCGCTTTGGGGAGTTTCCTGTCGCGGGCGCTAGGCCTACCCACACAAGTGAGGTATCATTTTTATCGGGAGACTTGGGGGAACGCTGGGTGGAAGGAAATTTGTGGCTCCTCTCAGATTCCAGAACTTTCTGCCACAGAAATTTGAGGAACATGTGTTTTTTTAGCCAAATTTTGAGGTTTGCAAAGGATTCTGGGTAACAGAACCTGGTCCCAGCTCCACAAGTCACCCCATCTTGGATTCCCCTAGGTCTCTAGTTTTCAGAAATGCACAGGTTTGGTAGGTTTCCTTAGGTGCCGGCTGAACTAGAGGCCAAAATCTACAGGTAGGCACTTCGCAAAAAACACCTCAGTTTTCTTTCAAAAAATTGGATGTGTCCACGTTGCGCTTTAGGGCGTTTCCTGTCGCGGGCGCTAGGCCTACCCACACAAGTGAGGTATCATTTTTATCGGGAGACTTGGGGGAACGCTGGGTGGAAGGAAATTTGTGGCTCCTCTCAGATTCCAGAACTTTCTGCCACAGAAATGTGAGGAACATGTGTTTTTTTTGCCAAATTTTGAGGTTTGCAAAGGATTCTGGGTAACAGAATCTGGTCCGAGACCCACAAGTCACGCCCTCTTGGATTCCCCTTGGTCTCTAGTTTTCAGAAATGCACAGGTTTGGTAGGTTTCCCTAGGTGCCGGCTGAGCTAGAGGCCAAAATCTACAGGTAGGCACTTCGCAAAATACACCTCTGTTTTCTTTCAAAAAATTGGATGTGTCCACATTGCGCTTTGGGGAGTTTCCTGTCGCGGGCGCTAGGCCTACCCACACAAGTGAGGTATCATTTTTATCGGGAGACTTGGGGGAACGCTGGGTGGAAGGAAATTTGTGGCTCCTCTCAGATTCCAGAACTTTCTGCCACAGAAATTTGAGGAACATGTGTTTTTTTAGCCAAATTTTGAGGTTTGCAAAGGATTCTGGGTAACAGAAACTGGTCCGAGCTCCACAAGTCACCCCATCTTGGATTCCCCTAGGTCTCTAGTTTTCAGAAATGCACAGGTTTGGTAGGTTTCCTTAGGTGCTGGCTGAGCTAGAGGGCAAAATCTACAGGTAGGCACTTCGGAAAAAACACCTCAGTTTTCTTTCAAAAAATTGGATGTGTCCACGTTGCGCTTTAGGGCGTTTCCTGTCGCGGGCGCTAGGACTACCCACACAAGTGAGGTATCATTTTTATCGGGAGACTTGGGGGAACGCTGGGTGGAAGGAAATTTGTGGCTCCTCTCAGATTCCAGAACTTTCTGCCACAGAAATGTGAGGAACATGTGTTTTTTTTGCCAAATTTTGAGGTTTGCAAAGGATTCTGGGTAACAGAACCTGGTCCGAGACCCACAAGTCACCCCATCTTGGATTCCCCTAGGTCTCTAGTTTTCAGAAATGCACAGGTTTGGTAGGTTTCCCTAGGTGCCGGCTGAGCTAGAGGCCAAAATCTACAGGTAGGCACTTCGCAAAAAACACCTCTGTTTTCTTTAAAAAATGTGGATGTGTCCACGTTGCGCTTTGGGGCGTTTCCTGTCGCGGGCGCTAGGCCTACCCACACAAGTGAGGTATCATTTTTATCGGGAGACTTGGGGGAACGCTGGGTGGAAGGAAATTTGTGGCTCCTCTCAGATTCCAGAACTTTCTGCCACAGAAATTGGAGGAACATGTGTTTTTTTAGCCAAATTTTGAGGTTTGCAAAGGATTCTGGGTAACAGAACCTGGTCCCAGCTCCACAAGTCACCCCATCTTGAATTCCCCTAGGTCTCTAGTTTTCAGAAATGCACAGGTTTGGCAGGTTTCCTTAGGTGCCGGCTGAGCTAGAGGCCAAAATCTACAGGTAGGCACTTCGCAAAAAACACCTCCGTTTTCTTTCAAAAAATTGGATGTGTCCACGTTGCGCTTTAGGGCGTTTCCTGTCACGGGCGCTAGGCCTACCCACACAAGTGAGGTATCATTTTTATCGGGAGACTTGGGGGAACGCTGGGTGGAAAGAAATTTGTGGCTCCTCTCAGATTCCAGAACTTTCTGCCACAGAAATGTGAGGAACATGTGTTTTTTTTGCCACATTTTGAGGTTTGCAAAGGATTCTGGGTAACAGAACCTGGTTCGAGACCCACAAGTCACCCCATCTTGGATTCCCCTAGGTCTCTAGTTTTCAGAAATGCACAGGTTTGGTAGCTTTCCCTAGTTGCCGGCTGAGCTAGAGGCCAAAATCTACAGGTAGGCACTTCGCAAAAAACACCTCTGTTTTCTTTCAAAAATGTGGATGTGTCCACGTTGCGCTTTGGGGCATTTCCTGTCGCGGGCGCTAGGCCTACCCACACAAGTGAGGTATCATTTTTATCGGGAGACTTGGGGGAAGGCTGGGTGGAAGGAAATTTGTGGCTCCTCTCAGATTCCAGAACTTTCTGCCACAGAAATGTGAGGAACATGTGTTTTTTTAGCCACATTTTGAGGTTTGCAATAGATTCTAGGTAACAGAACCTGGTCCGAGCCCCACAAGTCACCCCATCTTGGATTCCCCTAGGTCTCTAGTTTTCAGAAATGCACAGGTTTGGTAGGTTTCCCTAGGTGCCGGCTGAGCTAGAGGCCAAAATCTACAGGTAGGCACTTCGCAAAAAACACCTCTGTTTTCTTTCAAAAAATTGGATGTGTCCACGTTGCGCTTTGGGGAGTTTCCTGTCGCGGGCGCTAGGCCTACCCACACAAGTGAGGTATCATTTTTATCGGGAGACTTGGGGGAAGGCTGGGTGGAAGGAAATTTGTGGCTCCTCTCAGATTCCAGAACTTTCTGCCACAGAAATTTGAGGAACATGTGTTTTTTTAGCTAAATTTTGAGGTTTGCAAAGGATTCTGGGTAACAGAACCTGGTCCGAGCTCCACAAGTCACCCCATCTTGGATTCCCCTAGGTCTCTAGTTTTCAGAAATGCACAGGTTTGGTAGGTTTCCTTAGGTGCCGGCTGAGCTAGAGGGCAAAATCTACAGGTAGGCACTTCGCAAAAAACACCTCAGTTTTCTTTCAAAAATTGGATGTGTCCACGTTGCGCTTTAGGGCGATTCCTGTCGCGGGCGCTAGGCCTACCCACACAAGTGAGGTATCATTTTTATCGGGAGACTTGGGGGAACGCTGGGTGGAAGGAAATTTGTGGCTCCTCTCAGATTCCAGAACTTTCTGCCACAGAAATGTGAGGAACATGTGTTTTTTTTGCCAAATTTTGAGGTTTGCAAAGGATTCTGGGTAACAGAACCTGGTCCGAGACCCACAAGTCACCCCATCTTGGATTCCCCTAGGTCTCTAGTTTTTAGAAATGCACAGGTTTGGTAGGTTTCCCTAGGTGCGGGCTGAGCTAGAGGCCAAAATCTACAGGTAGGCACTTCGCAAAAAACACCTCTGTTTTCTTTAAAAAAATTGGATGTGTCCACGTTGCGCTTTGGGGCGTTTCCTGTCGCGGGCGCTAGGCCTACCCACACAAGTGAGGTATCATTTTTATCGGGAGACTTGGGGGAACGCTGGGTGGAAGGAAATTTGTGGCTCCTCTCAGATTCCAGAACTTTCTGCCACAGAAATTTGAGGAACATGTGTTTTTTAGCCAAATTTTGAGGTTTGCAAAGGATTTTGGGTAACAGAACCTGGTCCCAGCTCCACAAGTCACCCCATCTTTTATTCCCCTAGGTCTCTAGTTTTCAGAAATGCACAGGTTTGGCAGGTTTCCTTAGGTGCCGGCTGAGCTAGAGGCCAAAATCTACAGGTAGGCACTTCGCAAAAAACACCTCAGTTTTCTTTCAAAAAATTGGATGTGTCCACGTTGCGCTTTAGGGCGTTTCCTGTCACGGGCGCTAGGCCTACCCACACAAGTGAGGTATCATTTTTATCGGGAGACTTGGGGGAACGCTGGGTGGAAGGAAATTTATGGCTCCTCTCAGATTCCAGAACTTTCTGCCACATAAATGTGAGGAACATGTGTTTTTTTTGCCACATTTTGAGGTTTGCAAAGGATTCTGGGTAACACAACCTGGTCCGAGACCCACAAGTCACCCCATCTTGGATTCCCCTAGGTCTCTAGTTTTCAGAAATGCACAGGTTTGGTAGGTTTCCTTAGGTGCCGGCTGAACTAGAGGCCAAAATCTACAGGTAGGCACTTCGCAAAAAACACCTCAGTTTTCTTTCAAAAAATTGGATGTGTCCACGTTGCGCTTTAGGGCGTTTCCTGTCGCGGGCGCTAGGCCTACCCACACAAGTGAGGTATCATTTTTATCGGGAGACTTGGGGGAACGCTGGGTGGAAGGAAATTTGTGGCTCCTCTCAGATTCCAGAACTTTCTGCCACAGAAATGTGAGGAACATGTGTTTTTTTTGCCAAATTTTGAGGTTTTCAAAGGATTCTGGGTAACAGAACCTGGTCCGAGACCCACAAGTCACCCCATCTTGGATTCCCCTAGGTCTCTAGTTTTCAGAAATGCACAGGTTTGGTAGGTTTCCCTAGGTGCCGGCTGAGCTAGAGGCCAAAATCTACAGGTAGGCACTTCGCAAAAAACACCTCAGTTTTCTTTCAAAAAATTGGATGTGTCCACGTTGCGCTTTAGGGCTTTCCTGTCGCGGGCGCTAGGCCTACCCACACAAGTGAGGTATCATTTTTATCGGGAGACTTGGGGGAACGCTGGGTGGAAGGAAATTTGTGGCTCCTCTCAGATTCCAGAACTTTCTGCCACAGAAATGTGAGGAACATGTGTTTTTTTTGCCAAATTTTGAGGTTTGCAAAGGATTCTGGGTAACAGAACCTGGTCCGAGACCCACAAGTCACCCCATCTTGGATTCCCCTAGGTCTCTAGTTTTCAGAAATGCACAGGTTTGGTAGGTTTCCCTAGGTGCCGGCTGAGCTAGAGGCCAAAATCTACAGGTAGGCACTTTGCAAAAAACAGCTCTGTTTTCTTTCCAAAATTTGGATGTGTTCACATTGCGCTTTGGTGCGTTTCCTGTCGCGAGCGCTAGGCCTACCCACACAAGTGAGGTATAATTTTTATCGGGAGACTTGAGGGAACGCTGGGTGGAAGGAAATTTGTGGCTCCTCTCACATTCCAGAACTTTCTGCCACAGAAATGTGAGGAACATGTGTTTTTTTAGCCACATTTTGAGGTTTGCAAAGGATTCTGGGTAACAGAACTTGGTCCGAGCCCCACAAGTCACCCCATCTTGGATTCCCCTAGGTCTATAGTTTTCAGAAATGCACAGGTTTGGTAGGTTTCCCTAGGTGCCAGCTGAGCAAGAGGCCAAAATCTACAGGTAGGCACTTTGCAAAAAACACCTCTGTTTTCTTTAAAAAATTTGGATGTGTCCACGTTGCGCTTTGGGGCGTTTCCTGTCGCGGGCGCTAGGCCTACCCACAGAAGTGAGGTATCATTTTTATCGGGAGACTTGGGGGAACGCTGGGTGGAAGGAAATTTGTGGCTCCTCTCAGATTCCAGAACTTTCTGCCAGAGAAATGTGAGGAACATGTGTTTTTTTAGCCAAATTTTGAGGTTTGCAAAGGATTCTGGGTAACAGAACCTGGTCCCAGCTCCACAAGTCACCCCATCTTGGATTCCCCTAGGTCTCTAGTTTTCAGAAATGCACAGGTTTGGTAGGTTTCCTTAGGTGCCGGCTGAACTAGAGGCCAAAATCTACAGGTAGGCACTTCGCAAAAAACACCTCAGTTTTCTTTCAAAAAATTGGATGTGTCCACGTTGCGCTTTAGGGCGTTTCCTGTCGCGGGCGCTAGGCCTACCCACACAAGTGAGGTATCATTTTTATCGGGAGACTTGGGGGAACGCTGGGTGGAAGGAAATTTGTGGCTCCTCTCAGATTCCAGAACTTTCTGCCACAGAAATGTGAGGAACATGTGTTTTTTTTGCCAAATTTTGAGGTTTGCAAAGGATTCTGGGTAACAGAATCTGGTCCGAGACCCACAAGTCACGCCCTCTTGGATTCCCCTTGGTCTCTAGTTTTCAGAAATGCACAGGTTTGGTAGGTTTCCCTAGGTGCCGGCTGAGCTAGAGGCCAAAATCTACAGGTAGGCACTTCGCAAAATACACCTCTGTTTTCTTTCAAAAAATTGGATGTGTCCACATTGCGCTTTGGGGCGTTTCCTGTCGCGGGCGCTAGGCCTACCCACACAAGTGAGGTATCATTTTTATCGGGAGACTTGGGGGAACGCTGGGTGGAAGGAAATTTGTGGCTCCTCTCAGATTCCAGAACTTTCTGCCACAGAAATTTGAGGAACATGTGTTTTTTTAGCCAAATTTTGAGGTTTGCAAAGGATTCTGGGTAACAGAAACTGGTCCGAGCTCCACAAGTCACCCCATCTTGGATTCCCCTAGGTCTCTAGTTTTCAGAAATGCACAGGTTTGGTAGGTTTCCCTAGGTGCCGGCTGAGCTAGAGGCCAAAATCTACAGGTAGGCACTTCGCAAAAAACACCTCTGTTTTCTTTAAAAAATTTGGATGTGTCCACGTTGCGCTTTGGGGCGTTTCCTGTCGCGGGCGCTAGGCCTACCCACACAAGTGAGGTATCATTTTTATCGGGAGACTTGGGGGAACGCTGGGTGGAAGGAAATTTGTGGCTCCTCTCAGATTCCAGAACTTTCTGCCACAGAAATTGGAGGAACATGTGTTTTTTTAGCCAAATTTTGAGGTTTGCAAAGGATTCTGGGTAACAGAACCTGGTCCCAGCTCCACAAGTCACCCCATCTTGAATTCCCCTAGGTCTCTAGTTTTCAGAAATGCACAGGTTTGGCAGGTTTCCTTAGGTGCCGGCTGAGCTAGAGGCCAAAATCTACAGGTAGGCACTTCGCAAAAAACACCTCAGTTTTCTTTCAAAAAATTGGATGTGTCCACGTTGCGCTTTAGGGCGTTTCCTGTCACGGGCGCTAGGCCTACCCACACAAGTGAGGTATCATTTTTATCGGGAGACTTGGGGGAACGCTGGGTGGAAGGAAATTTGTGGCTCCTCTCAGATTCCAGAACTTTCTGCCACAGAAATGTGAGGAACATGTGTTTTTTTTGCCACATTTTGAGGTTTGCAAAGGATTCTGGGTAACAGAACCTGTTTCGAGACCCACAAGTCACCCCATCTTGGATTCCCCTAGGTCTCTAGTTTTCAGAAATGCACAGGTTTGGTAGCTTTCCCTAGTTGCCGGCTGAGCTAGAGGCCAAAATCTACAGGTAGGCACTTCGCAAAAAACACCTCTGTTTTCTTTCAAAAATGTGGATGTGTCCACGTTGCGCTTTGGGGCATTTCCTGTCGCGGGCGCTAGGCCTACCCACACAAGTGAGGTATCATTTTTATCGGGAGACTTGGGGGAACGATGGGTCGAAGGAAATTTGTGGCTCCTCTCAGATTCCAGAACTTTCTGCCACAGAAATGTGAGGAACATGTGTTTTTTTAGCCACATTTTGAGGTTTGCAAAGGATTCTGGGTAACAGAACCTGGTCCGAGCCCCACAAGTCACCCCATCTTGGATTCCCCTAGGTCTCTAGTTTTCAGAAATGCACAGGTTTGGTAGGTTTCCCTAGGTGCCGGCTGAGCTAGAGGCCAAAATCTCCAGGTAGGCACTTCGCAAAAAACACCTCTGTTTTCTTTAAAAAAATTGGATGTGTCCACGTTGCGCTTTGGGGAGTTTCCTGACGCGGGCGCTAGGCCTACCCACACAAGTGAGGTATCATTTTTATCGGGAGACTTGGGGGAAGGCTGGGTGGAAGGAAATTTGTGGCTCCTCTCAGATTCCAGAACTTTCTGCCACAGAAATGTGAGGAACATGTGTTTTTTTTGCCAAATTTTGAGGTTTGCAAAGGATTCTGGGTAACAGAACCTGGTCCGAGACCCACAAGTCACCCCATCTTGGATTCCCCTAGGTCTCTAGTTTTCAGAAATGCACAGGTTTGGTAGGTTTCCCTAGGTGCCGGCTGAGCTAGAGGCCAAAATCTACAGGTAGGCACTTTGCAAAAAACAGCTCTGTTTTCTTTCCAAAATTTGGATGTGTTCACATTGCGCTTTGGTGCGTTTCCTGTCGCGAGCGCTAGGCCTACCCACACAAGTGAGGTATCATTTTTATCGGGAGACTTGGGGGAACGCTGGGTGGAAGGAAATTTGTGGCTCCTCTCACATTCCAGAACTTTCTGCCACAGAAATGTGAGGAACATGTGTTTTTTTAGCCACATTTTGAGGTTTGCAAAGGATTCTGGGTAACAGAACTTGGTCCGAGCCCCACAAGTCACCCCATCTTGGATTCCCCTAGGTCTATAGTTTTCAGAAATGCACAGGTTTGGTAGGTTTCCCTAGGTGCCAGCTGAGCAAGAGGCCAAAATCTACAGGCAGGCACTTTGCAAAAAACACCTCTGTTTTCTTTAAAAAATTTGGATGTGTCCACGTTGCGCTTTGGGGCGTTTCCTGTCGCGGGCGCTAGGCCTACCCACACAAGTGAGGTATCATTTTTAACGGGAGACTTGGGGGAACGCTGGGTGGAAAGAAATTTGTGGCTCCTCTCAGATTCCAGAACTTTCTGCCAGAGAAATGTGAGGAACATGTGTTTTTTTAGCCAAATTTTGAGGTTTGCAAAGGATTCTGGGTAACAGAACCTGGTCCGAGCCCCACAAGTCACCCCATCGTGGATTCCCCTAGGTCTCTAGTTTTCAGAAATGCACAGGTTTGGTATGTTTCCCTAGGTGCCGGCTGAGCTAGAGGCCAAAATCTACAGGTAGGCACTTTGCAAAAAACACCTCTGTTTTCTTTCAAAAATTTGGATGTGTTCACGTTGCGCTTTGGGGCGTTTCCTGTCGCGAGCGCTAGGCCTACCCACACAAGTGAGGCATCATTTTTATCGGGAGACTTGGGGGAACGCTGGGTGGAAGGAAATTTGTGGCTCCTCTCAGATTCCAGAACTTTCTGCCACAGAAATGTGAGGAACATGTGTTTTTTTAGCCACATTTTGAGGTTTGCAAAGGATTCTGGGTAACAGAACCTGGTCCGAGCCCCACAAGTCACCCCATCTTGGATTCCCCTAGGTCTATAGTTTTCAGAAATGCACAGGTTTGGTAGGTTTCCCTAGGTGCCAGCTGAGCAAGAGGCCAAAATCTACAGGTAGGCACTTTGCAAAAAACACCTCTGTTTTCTTTAAAAAATTTGGATGAGTCCACGTTGCGCTTTGGGGCGTTTCCTGTCGCGGGCGCTAGGCCTACCCACACAAGTGAGGTATCATTTTTATCGGGAGACTTGGGGGAACGCTGGGTGGAAGGAAATTTGTGGCTCCTCTCAGATTCCAGAACTTTCTGCCACAGAAATGTGAGGAACATGTGTTTTTTTAGCCAAATTTTGAGGTTTGCAAAGGATTCTGGGTAACAGAACCTGGTCCGAGCCCCACAAGCCACCCCATCTTAGATTCCCCTAGGTCTCTAGTTTTCAGAAATGCACAGGTTTGGTATGTTTCCCTAGGTGCCGGCTGAGCTAGAGGCCAAAATCTACAGGTAGGCACTTTGCAAAAAACACCTCTGTTTTCTTTCAAAAATTTGGATGTGTTCACGTTGCGCTTTGTGGCGTTTCCTGTCGCAAGTGCTAGGCCTACCCACACAAGTGAGGTATCATTTTTATCGGGAGACTTGGGGGAACGCTGGGTGGAAGGAAATTTGTGGCTCCTCTCAGATTCCAGAACTTTCTGCCACAGAAATTTGAGGAACATGTGTTTTTTTAGCCAAATTTTGAGGTTTGCAAAGGATTCTGGGTAACAGAACCTGGTCCGAGCTCCACAAGTCACCCCATCTTGGATTCCCCTAGGTCTCTAGTTTTCAGAAATGCGCAGGTTTGGTAGGTTTCCTTAGGTGCCGGCTGAGCTAGAGGCCAAAATCTACAGGTAGGCACTTCGCAAAAAACACCTCAGTTTTCTTTCAAAAAATTGGATGTGTCCACGTTGCGCTTTAGGGCGTTTCCTGTTGCGGGCGCTAGGCCTACCCACACAAGTGAGGTATCATTTTTATCGGGAGACTTGGGGGAACGCTGGGTGGAAGGAAATTTGTGGCTCCTCTCAGATTCCAGAACTTTCTGCCACAGAAATGTGAGGAACATGTGTTTTTTTTGCCAAATTTTGAGGTTTGCAAAGGATTCTGGGTAACAGAACCTGGTCCGAGACCCACAAGTCACCCCATCGTGGATTCCCCTAGGTCTCTAGTTTTCAGAAATGCACAGGTTTGGTAGGTTTCCCTAGGTGCCGGCTGAGCTAGAGGCCAAAATCTACAGGTAGGCACTTTGCAAAAAACACCTCTGTTTTCTTTCAAAAATTTGGATGTGTTCACATTGCGCTTTGGGGCGTTTCCTGTCGCGAGCGCTAGGCCTACCACACAAGTGAGGTAACATTTTTATCGGGAGACTTGGGGGAATGCTGGGTGGAAGGAAATTTGTGGCTCCTCTCAAATTCCAGAACTTTCTGCCACAGAAATGTGAGGAACATGTGTTTTTTTAGCCACATTTTGAGGTTTGCAAAGGATTCTGGGTAACAGAACCTGGTCCGAGCCCCACAAGTCACCCCATCGTGGATTCCCCTAGGTCTCTAGTTTTCAGAAATGCACAGGTTTGGTAGGTTTCCCTAGGTGCCGGCTGAGCTAGAGGCCAAAATCTACAGGTAGGCACTTCGCAAAAAACACCTCTGTTTTCTTTCAAATAATTGGATGTGTCCACGTTGCGCTTTGGGGCGTTTCCTGTCGCGGGCGCTAGGCCTACCCACACAAGCGAGGTATCATTTTTATCGGGAGACTTGGGGGAACGCTGGGTGGAAGGAAATTTGTGGCTCCTCTCAGATTCCAGAACTTTCTGCCACATAAATGTGAGGAACATGTGTTTTTTTTGCCACATTTTGAGGTTTGCAAAGGATTCTGGGTAACACAACCTGGTCCGAGACCCACAAGTCACCCCATCTTGGATTCCCCTAGGTCTCTAGTTTTCAGAAATGCACAGGTTTGGTAGGTTTCCTTAGGTGCCGGCTGAACTAGAGGCCAAAATCTACAGGTAGGCACTTCGCAAAAAACACCTCAGTTTTCTTTCAAAAAATTGGATGTGTCCACGTTGCGCTTTAGGGCGTTTCCTGTCGCGGGCGCTAGGCCTACCCACACAAGTGAGGTATCATTTTTATCGGGAGACTTGGGGGAACGCTGGGTGGAAGGAAATTTGTGGCTCCTCTCAGATTCCAGAACTTTCTGCCACAGAAATGTGAGGAACATGTGGTTTTTTTGCCAAATTTTGAGGTTTGCAAAGGATTCTGGGTAACAGAACCTGGTCCGAGACCCACAAGTCACCCCATCTTGGATTCCCCTAGGTCTCTAGTTTTCAGAAATGCACAGGTTTGGTAGGTTTCCCTAGGTGCCGGCTGAGCTAGAGGCCAAAATCTACAGGTAGGCACTTCGCAAAAAACACCTCAGTTTTCTTTCAAAAAATTGGATGTGTCCACGTTGCGCTTTAGGGCTTTCCTGTTGCGGGCGCTAGGCCTACCCACACAAGTGAGGTATCATTTTTATCGGGAGACTTGGGGGAACGCTGGGTGGAAGGAAATTTGTGGCTCCTCTCAGATTCCAGAACTTTCTGCCACAGAAATGTGAGGAACATGTGTTTTTTTTGCCAAATTTTGAGGTTTGCAAAGGATTCTGGGTAACAGAACCTGGTCCGAGACCCACAAGTCACCCCATCTTGGATTCCCCTAGGTCTCTAGTTTTCAGAAATGCACAGGTTTGGTAGGTTTCCCTAGGTGCCGGCTGAGCTAGAGGCCAAAATCTACAGGTAGGCACTTTGCAAAAAACAGCTCTGTTTTCTTTCCAAAATTTGGATGTGTTCACATTGCGCTTTGGTGCGTTTCCTGTCGCGAGCGCTAGGCCTACCCACACAAGTGAGGTATAATTTTTATCGGGAGACTTGAGGGAACGCTGGGTGGAAGGAAATTTGTGGCTCCTCTCACATTCCAGAACTTTCTGCCACAGAAATGTGAGGAACATGTGTTTTTTTAGCCACATTTTGAGGTTTGCAAAGGATTCTGGGTAACAGAACTTGGTCCGAGCCCCACAAGTCACCCCATCTTGGATTCCCCTAGGTCTATAGTTTTCAGAAATGCACAGGTTTGGTAGGTTTCCCTAGGTGCCAGCTGAGCAAGAGGCCAAAATCTACAGGTAGGCACTTTGCAAAAAACACCTCTGTTTTCTTTAAAAAATTTGGATGTGTCCACGTTGCGCTTTGGGGCGTTTCCTGTCGCGGGCGCTAGGCCTACCCACACAAGTGAGGTATCATTTTTATCGGGAGACTTAGGGGAACGCTGGGTGGAAGGAAATTTGTGGCTCCTCTCAGATTCCAGAACTTTCTGCCAGAGAAATGTGAGGAACATGTGTTTTTTTAGCCACATTTTGAGGTTTGCAAAGGATTCTGGGTAACAGAACCTGGTCCGAGCCCCACAAGTCACCCCATCGTGGATTCCCCTAGGTCTCTAGTTTTCAGAAATGCACAGGTTTGGTAGGTTTCCCTAGGTGCCGGCTGAGCTAGAGGCCAAAATCTACAGGTAGGCACTTCGCAAAAAACACCTCTGTTTTCTTTCAAATAATTGGATGTGTCCACGTTGCGCTTTGGGGCGTTTCCTGTCGCGGGCGCTAGGCCTACCCACACAAGCGAGGTATCATTTTTATCGGGAGACTTGGGGGAACGCTGGGTGGAAGGAAATTTGTGGCTCCTCTCAGATTCCAGAACTTTCTGCCACATAAATGTGAGGAACATGTGTTTTTTTTGCCACATTTTGAGGTTTGCAAAGGATTCTGGGTAACACAACCTGGTCCGAGACCCACAAGTCACCCCATCTTGGATTCCCCTAGGTCTCTAGTTTTCAGAAATGCACAGGTTTGGTAGGTTTCCTTAGGTGCCGGCTGAACTAGAGGCCAAAATCTACAGGTAGGCACTTCGCAAAAAACACCTCAGTTTTCTTTCAAAAAATTGGATGTGTCCACGTTGAGCTTTAGGGCGTTTCCTGTCGCGGGCGCTAGGCCTACCCACACAAGTGAGGTATCATTTTTATCGGGAGACTTGGGGGAACGCTGGGTGGAAGGAAATTTGTGGCTCCTCTCAGATTCCAGAACTTTCTGCCACAGAAATGTGAGGAACATGTGGTTTTTTTGCCAAATTTTGAGGTTTGCAAAGGATTCTGGGTAAAAGAACCTGGTCCGAGACCCACAAGTCACCCCATCTTGGATTCCCCTAGGTCTCTAGTTTTCAGAAATGCACAGGTTTGGTAGGTTTCCCTAGGTGCCGGCTGAGCTAGAGGCCAAAATCTACAGGTAGGCACTTCGCAAAAAACACCTCAGTTTTCTTTCAAAAAATTGGATGTGTCCACGTTGCGCTTTAGGGCTTTCCTGTTGCGGGCGCTAGGCCTACCCACACAAGTGAGGTATCATTTTTATCGGGAGACTTGGGGGAACGCTGGGTGGAAGGAAATTTGTGGCTCCTCTCAGATTCCAGAACTTTCTGCCACAGAAATGTGAGGAACATGTGTTTTTTTTTGCCAAATTTTGAGGTTTGCAAAGGATTCTGGGTAACAGAACCTGGTCCGAGACCCACAAGTCACCCCATCTTGGATTCCCCTAGGTCTCTAGTTTTCAGAAATGCACAGGTTTGGTAGGTTTCCCTAGGTGCCGGCTGAGCTAGAGGCCAAAATCTACAGGTAGGCACTTTGCAAAAAACAGCTCTGTTTTCTTTCCAAAATTTGGATGTGTTCACATTGCGCTTTGGTGCGTTTCCTGTCGCGAGCGCTAGGCCTACCCACACAAGTGAGGTATAATTTTTATCGGGAGACTTGAGGGAACGCTGGGTGGAAGGAAATTTGTGGCTCCTCTCACATTCCAGAACTTTCTGCCACAGAAATGTGAGGAACATGTGTTTTTTTAGCCACATTTTGAGGTTTGCAAAGGATTCTGGGTAACAGAACTTGGTCCGAGCCCCACAAGTCACCCCATCTTGGATTCCCCTAGGTCTATAGTTTTCAGAAATGCACAGGTTTGGTAGGTTTCCCTAGGTGCCAGCTGAGCAAGAGGCCAAAATCTACAGGTAGGCACTTTGCAAAAAACACCTCTGTTTTCTTTAAAAAATTTGGATGTGTCCACGTTGCGCTTTGGGGCGTTTCCTGTCGCGGGCGCTAGGCCTACCCACACAAGTGAGGTATCATTTTTATCGGGAGACTTGGGGGAACGCTGGGTGGAAGGAAATTTGTGGCTCCTCTCAGATTCCAGAACTTTCTGCCAGAGAAATGTGAGGAACATGTGTTTTTTTAGCCAAATTTTGAGGTTTGCAAAGGATTCTGGGTAACAGAACCTGGTCCCAGCTCCACAAGTCACCCCATCTTTGATTCCCCTAGGTCTCTAGTTTTCAGAAATGCACAGGTTTGGTAGGTTTCCTTAGGTGCCGGCTGAACTAGAGGCCAAAATCTACAGGTAGGCACTTCGCAAAAAACACCTCAGTTTTCTTTCAAAAAATTGGATGTGTCCACGTTGCGCTTTAGGGCGTTTCCTGTCGCGGGCGCTAGGCCTACCCACACAAGTGAGGTATCATTTTTATCGGGAGACTTGGGGGAACGCTGGGTGGAAGGAAATTTGTGGCTCCTCTCAGATTCCAGAACTTTCTGCCACAGAAATGTGAGGAACATGTGTTTTTTTTGCCAAATTTTGAGGTTTGCAAAGGATTCTGGGTAACAGAATCTGGTCCGAGACCCACAAGTCACGCCCTCTTGGATTCCCCTTGGTCTCTAGTTTTCAGAAATGCACAGGTTTGGTAGGTTTCCCTAGGTGCCGGCTGAGCTAGAGGCCAAAATCTACAGGTAGGCACTTCGCAAAATACACCTCTGTTTTCTTTCAAAAAATTGGATGTGTCCACATTGCGCTTTGGGGAGTTTCCTGTCGCGGGCGCTAGGCCTACCCACACAAGTGAGGTATCATTTTTATCGGGAGACTTGGGGGAACGCTGGGTGGAAGGAAATTTGTGGCTCCTCTCAGATTCCAGAACTTTCTGCCACAGAAATTTGAGGAACATGTGTTTTTTTAGCCAAATTTTGAGGTTTGCAAAGGATTCTGGGTAACAGAAACTGGTCCGAGCTCCACAAGTCACCCCATCTTGGATTCCCCTAGGTCTCTAGTTTTCAGAAATGCACAGGTTTGGTAGGTTTCCTTAGGTGCTGGCTGAGCTAGAGGGCAAAATCTACAGGTAGGCACATCGGAAAAAACACCTCAGTTTTCTTTCAAAAAATTGGATGTGTCCACGTTGCGCTTTAGGGCGTTTCCTGTCGCGGGCGCTAGGACTACCCACACAAGTGAGGTATCATTTTTATCGGGAGACTTGGGGGAACGCTGGGTGGAAGGAAATTTGTGGCTCCTCTCAGATTCCAGAACTTTCTGCCACAGAAATGTGAGGAACATGTGTTTTTTTTGCCAAATTTTGAGGTTTGCAAAGGATTCTGGGTAACAGAACCTGGTCCGAGACCCACAAGTCACCCCATCTTGGATTCCCCTAGGTCTCTAGTTTCCAGAAATGCACAGGTTTGGTAGGTTTCCCTAGGTGCCGGCTGAGCTAGAGGCCAAAATCTACAGGTAGGCACTTCGCAAAAAACACCTCTGTTTTCTTTAAAAAATTTGGATGTGTCCACGTTGCGCTTTGGGGCGTTTCCTGTCGCGGGCGCTAGGCCTACCCACACAAGTGAGGTATCATTTTTATCGGGAGACTTGGGGGAACGCTGGGTGGAAGGAAATTTGTGGCTCCTCTCAGATTCCAGAACTTTCTGCCACAGAAATTGGAGGAACATGTGTTTTTTTAGCCAAATTTTGAGGTTTGCAAAGGATTCTGGGTAACAGAACCTGGTCCCAGCTCCACAAGTCACCCCATCTTGAATTCCCCTAGGTCTCTAGTTTTCAGAAATGCACAGGTTTGGCAGGTTTCCTTAGGTGCCGGCTGAGCTAGAGGCCAAAATCTACAGGTAGGCACTTCGCAAAAAACACCTCAGTTTTCTTTCAAAAAATTGG
The DNA here is from genome assembly GCF_031143425.1 of Pleurodeles waltl. Taxonomy (NCBI): domain Eukaryota; kingdom Metazoa; phylum Chordata; class Amphibia; order Caudata; family Salamandridae; genus Pleurodeles; species Pleurodeles waltl. Next base: position 16,487 of record NW_027150292.1, read on the forward strand.
ATGTGTCCACGTTGCGCTTTAGGGCGTTTCCTGTCACGGGCGCTAGGCCTACCCACACAAGTGAGGTATCATTTTTATCGGGAGACTTGGGGGAACGCTGGGTGGAAGGAAATTTGTGGCTCCTCTCAGATTCCAGAACTTTCTGCCACAGAAATGTGAGGAACATGTGTTTTTTTTGCCACATTTTGAGGTTTGCAAAGGATTCTGGGTAACAGAACCTGGTTCGAGACCCACAAGTCACCCCATCTTGGATTCCCCTAGGTCTCTAGTTTTCAGAAATGCACAGGTTTGGTAGCTTTCCCTAGTTGCCGGCTGAGCTAGAGGCCAAAATCTACAGGTAGGCACTTCGCAAAAAACACCTCTGTTTTCTTTCAAAAATGTGGATGTGTCCACGTTGCGCTTTGGGGCATTTCCTGTCGCGGGCGCTAGGCCTACCCACACAAGTGAGGTATCATTTTTATCGGGAGACTTGGGGGAACGATGGGTCGAAGGAAATTTGTGGCTCCTCTCAGATTCCAGAACTTTCTGCCACAGAAATGTGAGGAACATGTGTTTTTTTAGCCACATTTTGAGGTTTGCAAAGGATTCTGGGTAACAGAACCTGGTCCGAGCCCCACAAGTCACCCCATCTTGGATTCCCCTAGGTCTCTAGTTTTCAGAAATGCACAGGTTTGGTAGGTTTCCCTAGGTGCCGGCTGAGCTAGAGCCCAAAATCTACAGGTAGGCACTCCGCAAAAAACACCTCTGTTTTCTTTCAAAAAATTGGATGTGTCCACGTTGCGCTTTGGGGAGTTTCCTGTCGCGGGCGCTAGGCCTACCCACACAAGTGAGGTATCATTTTTATCGGGAGACTTGGGGGAAGGCTGGGTGGAAGGAAATTTGTGGCTCCTCTCAGATTCCAGAACTTTCTGCCACAGAAATTTGAGGAACATGTGTTTTTTTAGCTAAATTTTGAGGTTTGCAAAGGATTCTGGGTAACAGAACCTGGTCCGAGCTCCACAAGTCACCCCATCTTGGATTCCCCTAGGTCTCTAGTTTTCAGAAATGCACAGGTTTGGTAGCTTTCCTTAGGTGCCGGCTGAGCTAGAGGGCAAAATCTACAGGTAGGCACTTCGCAAAAAACACCTCAGTTTTCTTTCAAAAATTGGATGTGTCCACGTTGCGCTTTAGGGCGATTCCTGTCGCGGGCGCTAGGCCTACCCACACAAGTGAGGTATCATTTTTATCGGGAGACTTGGGGGAACGCTGGGTGGAAGGAAATTTGTGGCTCCTCTCAGATTCCAGAACTTTCTGCCACAGAAATGTGAGGAACATATGTTTTTTTTGCCAAATTTTGAGGTTTGCAAAGGATTCTGGGTAACAGAACCTGGTCCGAGACCCACAAGTCACCCCATCTTGGATTCCCCTAGGTCTCTAGTTTTCAGAAATGCACAGGTTTGGTAGGTTTCCCTAGGTGCCGGCTGAGCTAGAGGCCAAAATCTACAGGTAGGCACTTCGCAAAAAACACCTCTGTTTTCTTTAAAAAAATTGGATGTGTCCACGTTGCGCTTTGGGGCGTTTCCTGTCGCGGGCGCTAGGCCTACCCACACAAGTGAGGTATCATTTTTATCGGGAGACTTGGGGGAACGCTGGGTGGAAGGAAATTTGTGGCTCCTCTCAGATTCCAGAACTTTCTGCCACAGAAATTTGAGGAACATGTGTTTTTTTAGCCAAATTTTGAGGTTTGCAAAGGATTCTGGGTAACAGAACCTGGTCCCAGCTCCACAAGTCACCCCATCTTGGATTCCCCTAGGTCTCTAGTTTTCAGAAATGCACAGGTTTGGCAGGTTTCCTTAGGTGCCGGCTGAGCTAGAGGCCAAAATCTACAGGTAGGCACTTCGCAAAAAACACCTCAGTTTTCTTTCAAAAAATTGGATGTGTCCACGTTGCGCTTTAGGGCGTTTCCTGTCACGGGCGCTAGGCCTACCCACACAAGTGAGGTATCATTTTTATCGGGAGACTTGGGGGAACGCTGGGTGGAAGGAAATTTGTGGCTCCTCTCAGATTCCAGAACTTTCTGCCACATAAATGTGAGGAACATGTGTTTTTTTTGCCACATTTTGAGGTTTGCAAAGGATTCTGGGTAACACAACCTGGTCCGAGACCCACAAGTCACCCCATCTTGGATTCCCCTAGGTCTCTAGTTTTCAGAAATGCACAGGTTTGGTAGGTTTCCTTAGGTGCCGGCTGAACTAGAGGCCAAAATCTACAGGTAGGCACTTCGCAAAAAACACCTCAGTTTTCTTTAAAAAAATTGGATGTGTCCACGTTGCGCTTTAGGGCGTTTCCTGTCGCGGGCGCTAGGCCTACCCACACAAGTGAGGTATCATTTTTATCGGGAGACTTGGGGGAACGCTGGGTGGAAGGAAATTTGTGGCTCCTCTCAGATTCCAGAACTTTCTGCCACAGAAATGTGAGGAACATGTGTTTTTTTTTGCCAAATTTTGAGGTTTGCAAAGGATTCTGGGTAACAGAACCTGGTCCGAGACCCACAAGTCACCCCATCTTGGATTCCCCTAGGTCTCTAGTTTTCAGAAATGCACAGGTTTGGTAGGTTTCCCTAGGTGCCGGCTGAGCTAGAGGCCAAAATCTACAGGTAGGCACTTCGCAAAAAACACCTCTGTTTTCTTTCAAAAAATTGGATGTGTCCACATTGCGCTTTGGGGAGTCTCCTGTCGCGGGCGCTAGGCCTACCCACACAAGTGAGGTATCATTTTTATCGGGAGACGTGGGGGAACGCTGGGTGGAAGGAAATTTGTGGCTCCTCTCATATTCCAGAACTTTCTGCCACAGAAATTTGAGGAACATGTGTTTTTTTAGCCAAATTTTGAGGTTTGCAATGATTCTGGGTAACAGAACCTGGTCCGAGCTCCACAAGTCACCCCATCTTGGATTCCCCTAGGTCTCTAGTTTTCAGAAATGCACAGGTTTGGTAGGTTTCCTTAGGTGCCGGCTGAGCTAGAGGCCAAAATCTACAGGTAGGCACTTCGCAAAAAACACCTCAGTTTTCTTTCAAAAAATTGGATGTGTCCACGTTGCGCTTTAGGGCTTTCCTGTCGCGGGCGCTAGGCCTACCCACACAAGTGAGGTATCATTTTTATCGGGAGACTTGGGGGAACGCTGGGTGGAAGGAAATTTGTGGCTCCTCTCAGATTCCAGAACTTTCTGCCACAGAAATGTGAGGAACATGTGTTTTTTTTGCCAAATTTTGAGGTTTGCAAAGGATTCTGGGTAACAGAACCTGGTCCGAGACCCACAAGTCACCCCATCTTGGATTCCCCTAGGTCTCTAGTTTTCAGAAATGCACAGGTTTGGTAGGTTTCCCTAGGTGCCGGCTGAGCTAGAGGCCAAAATCTACAGGTAGGCACTTTGCAAAAAACAGCTCTGTTTTCTTTCCAAAATTTGGATGTGTTCACATTGCGCTTTGGTGCGTTTCCTGTCGCGAGCGCTAGGCCTACCCACACAAGTGAGGTATCATTTTTATCGGGAGACTTGGGGGAACGCTGGGTGGAAGGAAATTTGTGGCTCCTCTCACATTCCAGAACTTTCTGCCACAGAAATGTGAGGAACATGTGTTTTTTTAGCCACATTTTGAGGTTTGCAAAGGATTCTGGGTAACAGAACTTGGTCCGAGCCCCACAAGTCACCCCATCTTGGATTCCCCTAGGTCTATAGTTTTCAGAAATGCACAGGTTTGGTAGGTTTCCCTAGGTGCCAGCTGAGCAAGAGGCCAAAATCTACAGGTAGGCACTTTGCAAAAAACACCTCTGTTTTCTTTAAAAAATTTGGATGTGTCCACGTTGCGCTTTGGGGCGTTTCCTGTCGCGGGCGCTAGGCCTACCCACACAAGTGAGGTATCATTTTTAACGGGAGACTTGGGGGAACGCTGGGTGGAAAGAAATTTGTGGCTCCTCTCAGATTCCAGAACTTTCTGCCAGAGAAATGTGAGGAACATGTGTTTTTTTAGCCAAATTTTGAGGTTTGCAAAGGATTCTGGGTAACAGAACCTGGTCCGAGCCCCACAAGTCACCCCATCGTGGATTCCCCTAGGTCTCTAGTTTTCAGAAATGCACAGGTTTGGTATGTTTCCCTAGGTGCCGGCTGAGCTAGAGGCCAAAATCTACAGGTAGGCACTTTGCAAAAAACACCTCTGTTTTCTTTCAAAAATTTGGATGTGTTCACGTTGCGCTTTGGGGCGTTTCCTGTCGCGAGCGCTATGCCTACCCACACAAGTGAGGCATCATTTTTATCGGGAGACTTGGGGGAACGCTGGGTGGAAGGAAATTTGTGGCTCCTCTCAGATTCCAGAACTTTCTGCCACAGAAATGTGAGGAACATGTGTTTTTTTAGCCACATTTTGAGGTTTGCAAAGGATTCTGGGTAACAGAACCTGGTCCGAGCCCCACAAGTCACCCCATCTTGGATTCCCCTAGGTCTATAGTTTTCAGAAATGCACAGGTTTGGTAGGTTTCCCTAGGTGCCAGCTGAGCAAGAGGCCAAAATCTACAGGTAGGCACTTTGCAAAAAACACCTCTGTTTTCTTTAAAAAATTTGGATGTGTCCACGTTGCGCTTTGGGGCGTTTCCTGTCGCGGGCGCTAGGCCTACCCACACAAGTGAGGTATCATTTTTATCGGGAGACTTGGGGGAACGCTGGGTGGAAGGAAATTTGTGGCTCCTCTCAGATTCCAGAACTTTCTGCCACAGAAATGTGAGGAACATGTGTTTTTTTAGCCAAATTTTGAGGTTTGCAAAGGATTCTGGGTAACAGAACCTGGTCCGAGCCCCACAAGCCACCCCATCTTAGATTCCCCTAGGTCTCTAGTTTTCAGAAATGCACAGGTTTGGTATGTTTCCCTAGGTGCCGGCTGAGCTAGAGGCCAAAATCTACAGGTAGGCACTTTGCAAAAAACACCTCTGTTTTCTTTCAAAAATTTGGATGTGTTCACGTTGCGCTTTGGGGCGTTTCCTGTCGCAAGTGCTAGGCCTACCCACACAAGTGAGGTATCATTTTTATCGGGAGACTTGGGGGAACGCTGGGTGGAAGGAAATTTGTGGCTCCTCTCAGATTCCAGAACTTTCTGCCACAGAAATTTGAGGAACATGTGTTTTTTTAGCCAAATTTTGAGGTTTGCAAAGGATTCTGGGTAACAGAACCTGGTCCGAGCTCCACAAGTCACCCCATCTTGGATTCCCCTAGGTCTCTAGTTTTCAGAAATGCGCAGGTTTGGTAGGTTTCCTTAGGTGCCGGCTGAGCTAGAGGCCAAAATCTACAGGTAGGCACTTCGCAAAAAACACCTCAGTTTTCTTTCAAAAAATTGGATGTGTCCACGTTGCGCTTTAGGGCGTTTCCTGTTGCGGGCGCTAGGCCTACCCACACAAGTGAGGTATCATTTTTATCGGGAGACTTGGGGGAACGCTGGGTGGAAGGAAATTTGTGGCTCCTCTCAGATTCCAGAACTTTCTGCCACAGAAATGTGAGGAACATGTGTTTTTTTTGCCAAATTTTGAGGTTTGCAAAGGATTCTGGGTAACAGAACCTGGTCCGAGACCCACAAGTCACCCCATCGTGGATTCCCCTAGGTCTCTAGTTTTCAGAAATGCACAGGTTTGGTAGGTTTCCCTAGGTGCCGGCTGAGCTAGAGGCCAAAATCTACAGGTAGGCACTTTGCAAAAAACACCTCTGTTTTCTTTCAAAAATTTGGATGTGTTCACATTGCGCTTTGGGGCGTTTCCTGTCGCGAGCGCTAGGCCTACCACACAAGTGAGGTAACATTTTTATCGGGAGACTTGGGGGAATGCTGGGTGGAAGGAAATTTGTGGCTCCTCTCAAATTCCAGAACTTTCTGCCACAGAAATGTGAGGAACATGTGTTTTTTTAGCCACATTTTGAGGTTTGCAAAGGATTCTGGGTAACAGAACCTGGTCCGAGCCCCACAAGTCACCCCATCGTGGATTCCCCTAGGTCTCTAGTTTTCAGAAATGCACAGGTTTGGTAGGTTTCCCTAGGTGCCGGCTGAGCTAGAGGCCAAAATCTACAGGTAGGCACTTCGCAAAAAACACCTCTGTTTTCTTTCAAATAATTGGATGTGTCCACGTTGCGCTTTGGGGCGTTTCCTGTCGCGGGCGCTAGGCCTACCCACACAAGCGAGGTATCATTTTTATCGGGAGACTTAGGGGAACGCTGGGTGGAAGGAAATTTGTGGCTCCTCTCAGATTCCAGAACTTTCTGCCACAGAAATGTGAGGAACATGTGTTTTTTTAGCCAAATTTTGAGGTTTGCAAAGGATTCTGGGTAACAGAACCTGGTCCGAGCCCCACAAGTCACCCCATCGTGGATTCCCCTAGGTCTCTAGTTTTCAGAAATGCACAAGTTTGGTAGGTTTCCCTAGGTGCCGGCTGAGCTAGAGGCCAAAATCTACAGGTAGGCACTTTGCAAAAAACACCTGTTTTCTTTAAAAAATTTGGATGTGTTCACGTTGCGCTTTGGGGCGTTTCCTGTCGCGAGCGCTAGGCCAACCCACACAAGTGAGGTATCATTTTTATCGGGATACTTGGGGGAACGCTGGGTGGAAGTAAATTTGTGGCTCCTCTCAGATTCCAGAACTTTCTGCCACAGAAATGTGAGGAACATGTGTTTTTTTAGCCACATTTTGAGGTTTGCAAAGGATTCTGGGTAACAGAACCTGGTCCGAGCCCCACAAGTCACCCCATCTTGGATTCCCCTAGGTCTCTAGTTTTCAGAAATGCACAGGTTTGGTAGGTTTCCCTAGGTGCCGGCTGAGCTAGAGGCCAAAATCTACAGGTAGGCACTTTGCAAAAAACACCTCTGTTTTCTTTAAAAAAATTGGATGTGTCCACGTTGCGCTTTGGGGCTTTTCCTGTCACGGGCACTAGGCCTACCCACACAAGCGAGGTATAATTTTTATCGGGAGACTTGGGGGAACGCTGGGTGGAAGGAAATTTGTGGCTCCTCTCAGATTCCAGAACTTTCTGCCACAGAAATGTGAGGAACATGTGCTTTTTTTAGCCAAATTTTGAGGTTTGCAAAGGATTCTGGGTAACAGAACCTGGTCCGAGCCCCACAAGTCACCCCATCGTGGATTCCCCTAGGTCCCTAGTTTTCAGAAATGCACAAGTTTGGTAGGTTTCCTTAGGTGCCGGCTGAGCTAGAGGCCAAAATCTACAGGTAGGCACTTCGCAAAAAACACCTCAGTTTTCTTTCAAAACATTGGATGTGTCCACGTTGCGCTTTAGGGCGTTTCCTGTTGCGGGCGCTAGGCCTACCCACACAAGTGAGGTATCATTTTTATCGGGAGACTTGGGGGAACGCTGGGTGGAAGGAAATTTGTGGCTCCTCTCAGATTCCAGAACTTTCTGCCACAGAAATGTGAGGAACATGTGTTTTTTTTGCCAAATTTTGAGGTTTGCAAAGGATTCTGGGTAACAGAACCTTGTCCGAGACCCACAAGTCACCCCATCGTGGATTCCCCTAGGTCTCTAGTTTTCAGAAATGCACAGGTTTGGTAGGTTTCCCTAGGTGCCGGCTGAGCTAGAGGCCAAAATCTACAGGTAGGCACTTTGCAAAAAACACCTCTGTTTTCTTTCAAAAATTTGGATGTGTTCACATTGCGCTTTGGGGCGTTTCCTGTCGCGAGCGCTAGGCCTACCACACAAGTGAGGTATCATTTTTATCGGGAGACTTGGGGGAATGCTGGGTGGAAGGAAATTTGTGGCTCCTCTCAAATTCCAGAACTTTCTGCCACAGAAATGTGAGGAACATGTGTTTTTTTAGCCACATTTTGAGGTTTGCAAAGGATTCTGGGTAACAGAACCTGGTCCGAGCCCCACAAGTCACCCCATCTTGGATTCCCCTAGGTCTATAGTTTTCAGAAATGCACAGGTTTGGTAGGTTTCCCTAGGTGCCAGCTGAGCAAGAGACCAAAATCTACAGGTAGGCACTTTGCAAAAAACACCTCTGTTTTCTTTCAAAAATGTGGATGTGTCCACGTTGCGCTTTGGGGCGTTTCCTGTCGCGGGCGCTAGGCCTACCCACACAAGTGAGGTATCATTTTTATCGGGAGACTGGGGGGAAAGCTGGGTGGAAGGAAATTTGTGGCTCCTCTCAGATTCCAGAACTTTCTGACACAGAAATGTGAGGAACATGTGTTTTTTTAGCCAAATTTTGAGGTTTGCAAAGGATTCTGGGTAACAGAACCTGGTCCGAGCCCCACAAGTCACCCCATCGTGGATTCCCCTAGGTCTCTAGTTTTCAGAAATGCACAGGTTTGGTAGGTTTCCCTAGGTGCCGTCTGAGCTAGAGGCCAAAATCTACAGGTAGGCACTTTGCAAAAAACACCTCTGTTTTCTTTCAAATAATTGGATGTGTCCACGTTGCGCTTTGGGGCGTTTCCTGTCGCGGGCGCTAGGCCTACCCACACAAGCGAGGTATCATTTTTATTGGGAGACTTAGGGGAACGCTGGGTGGAAGGAAATTTGTGGCTCCTCTCAGATTCCAGAACTTTCTGCCACAGAAATGTGAGGAACATGTGTTTTTTTAGCCAAATTTTGAGGTTTGCAAAGGATTCTGGGTAACAGAACCTGGTCCGAGCCCCACAAGTCACCCCATCGTGGATTCCCCTAGGTCTCTAGTTTTCAGAAATGCACAAGTTTGGTAGGTTTCCCTAGGTGCCGGCTGAGCAAGAGGCCAAAATCTACAGGAAGGCACTTTGCAAAAAACACCTGTTTTCTTTCAAAAATTTGGATGTGTTCACGTTGCGCTTTGAGGCGTTTCCTGTCGCGAGCGCCAGGCCAACCCACACAAGTGAGGTATCATTTTTATCGGGATACTTGGGGGAACGCTGGGTGGAAGTAAATTTGTGGCTCCTCTCAGATTCCAGAACTTTCTGCCACAGAAATGTGAGGAACATGTGTTTTTTTAGCCACATTTTGAGGTTTGCAAAGGATTCTGGGTAACAGAACCTGGTCCGAGCCCCACAAGTCACCCCATCTTGGATTCCCCTAGGTCTCTAGTTTTCAGAAATGCACAGGTTTGGTAGGTTTCCCTAGGTGCCGGCTGAGCTAGAGGCCAAAATCTACAGGTAGGCACTTTGCAAAAAACACCTCTGTTTTCTTTAAAAAAATTGGATGTGTCCACGTTGCGCTTTGGGGCGTTTCCTGTCACGGGCACTAGGCCTACCCACACAAGCGAGGTATAATTTTTATCGGGAGACTTGGGGGAACGCTGGGTGGAAGGAAATTTGTGGCTCATCTCAGATTCCAGAACTTTCTGCCACAGAAATGTGAGGAACATGTGCTTTTTTTAGCCACATTTTGAGGTTTGCAAAGGATTCTGGGTAACAGAACCTGGTCCGAGCCCCACAAGTCACCCCATCGTGGATTCCCCTAGGTCCCTAGTTTTCAGAAATGCACAAGTTTGGTAGGTTTCCTTAGGTGCCGGCTGAGCTAGAGGCCAAAATCTACAGGTAGGCACTTTGCAAAAAAATACCTCTGTTTTCTTTAAAAAATTTGGATATGTTCACGTTGCGCTTTGGGGCGTTTCCTGTCGCGAGCGCTAGGCCTACCCACACAAGTGAGGTATCATTTTTATCGGGATACTTGGGGGAACGCTGGGTGGAAGGAAGTTTGTGGATCCTCTCAGATTCCAGAACTTTCTGCTACAGAAATGTGAGGAACATGTGTTTTTTTAGCCACATTTTGAGGTTTGCAAAGGATTCTGGGTAACAGAACCTGGTCCGAGCCCCACAAGTCACCACATCTTGGATTCCCCTAGGTCTCTAGTTTTCAGAAATGCACAGGTTTGGTAGGTTTCCCTAGGTGCCGGCTGAGCTAGAGGCCAAAATCTACAGGTAGGCACTTCGCAAAAAACACCTCTGTTTTCTTTCAAAAAATTGGATGTGTCCACGTTGCGCTTTGGGGAGTTTCCTGTCGCGGGCGCTAGGCCTACCCACACAAGTGAGGTATCATTATTATCGGGAGACTTGGGGGAATGCTGTGTGGAAGGAAATTTGTGGCTCCTCTCACATTCCAGAACTTTCTGGAACAGAAATGTGAGGAACATGTGTTTTTTTAGCCAAATTTTGAGGTTTGCAAAGGATTCTGGGTAACAGAACCTGGTCAGAGCCCCACAAGTCACCCCATCTTGGATTCCCCTAGGTCTCTAGTTTTCAGAAATGCACAGGTTTGGTAGGTTTCCCTAGGTGCCGGCTGAGCTAGAGGCCAAAATCTACAGGTAGGCACTTCGCAAAAAACACCTCAGTTTTCTTTCAAAAAATTGGATGTGTCCACGTTGCGCGTTAGGGCTTTCCTGTCGCGGGCGCTAGGCCTACCCACACAAGTGAGGTATCATTTTTATCGGGAGACTTGGGGGAACGCTGGGTGGAAGGAAATTTGTGGCTCCTCTCAGATTCCAGAACTTTCTGCCACAGAAATGTGAGGAACATGTGTTTTTTTTGCCAAATTTTGAGGTTTGCAAATGATTCTGGGTAACAGAACCTGGTCCGAGACCCACAAGTCACCCCATCTTGGATTCCCCTAGGTCTCTAGTTTTCAGAAATGCACAGGTTTGGTAGGTTTCCCTAGGTGCCGGCTGAGCTAGAGGCCAAAATCTACAGGTAGGCACTTTGCAAAAAACAGCTCTGTTTTCTTTCCAAAATTTGGATGTGTTCACATTGCGCTTTGGTGCGTTTCCTGTCGCGAGCGCTAGGCCTACCCACACAAGTGAGGTATCATTTTTATCGGGAGACTTGGGGGAACGCTGGGTGGAAGGAAATTTGTGGCTCCTCTCACATTCCAGAACTTTCTGCCACAGAAATGTGAGGAACATGTGTTTTTTTAGCCACATTTTGAGGTTTGCAAAGGATTCTGGGTAACAGAACTTGGTCCGAGCCCCACAAGTCACCCCATCTTGGATTCCCCTAGGTCTATAGTTTTCAGAAATGCACAGGTTTGGTAGGTTTCCCTAGGTGCCAGCTGAGCAAGAGGCCAAAATCTACAGGTAGGCACTTTGCAAAAAACACCTCTGTTTTCTTTCAAAAATTTGGATGTGTCCACGTTGCGCTTTGGGGCGTTTCCTGTCGCGAGCGCTAGGCCTACCCACACAAGTGAGGCATCATTTTTATCGGGAGACTTGGGGGAACGCTGGGTGGAAGGAAATTTGTGGCTCCTCTCAGATTCCAGAACTTTCTGCCACAGAAATGTGAGGAACATGTGTTTTTTTAGCCACATTTTGAGGTTTGCAAAGGATTCTGGGTAACAGAACCTGGTCCGAGCCCCACAAGTCACCCCATCTTGGATTCCCCTAGGTCTATAGTTTTCAGAAATGCACAGGTTTGGTAGGTTTCCCTAGGTGCCAGCTGAGCAAGAGGCCAAAATCTACAGGTAGGCACTTTGCAAAAAACACCTCTGTTTTCTTTAAAAAATTTGGATGTGTCCATGTTGCGCTTTGGGGCGTTTCCTGTCACGGGCACTAGGCCTACCCACACAAGTGAGGTATCATTTTTATCGGGAGACTTGGGGGAACGCTGGGTGGAAGGAAATTTGTGGCTCCTCTCAGATTCCAGAACTTTCTGCCACGGAAATGTGAGGAACATGTGTTTTATTAGCCAAATTTTGAGGTTTGCAAAGGATTCTGGGTAACAGAACCTGGTCCGAGCCCCACAAGCCACCCCATCTTAGATTCCCCTAGGTCTCTAGTTTTCAGAAATGCACAGGTTTGGTATGTTTCCCTAGGTGCCGGCTGAGCTAGAGGCCAAAATCTACAGGTAGGCACTTTGCAAAAAACACCTCTGTTTTCTTTCAAAAATTTGGATGTGTTCACGTTGCGCTTTGGGGCGTTTCCTGTCGCAAGTGCTAGGCCTACCCACACAAGTGAGGTATCATTTTTATCGGGAGACTTGGGGGAACGCTGGGTGGAAGGAAATTTGTGGCTCCTCTCAGATTCCAGAACTTTCTGCCACAGAAATTTGAGGAACATGTGTTTTTTTAGCCAAATTTTGAGGTTTGCAAAGGATTCTGGGTAACAGAACCTGGTCCGAGCTCCACAAGTCACCCCATCTTGGATTCCCCTAGGTCTCTAGTTTTCAGAAATGCGCAGGTTTGGTAGGTTTCCTTAGGTGCCGGCTGAGCTAGAGGCCAAAATCTACAGGTAGGCACTTCGCAAAAAACACCTCAGTTTTCTTTCAAAAAATTGGATGTGTCCACGTTGCGCTTTAGGGCGTTTCCTGTTGCGGGCGCTAGGCCTACCCACACAAGTGAGGTATCATTTTTATCGGGAGACTTGGGGGAACGCTGGGTGGAAGGAAATTTGTGGCTCCTCTCAGATTCCAGAACTTTCTGCCACAGAAATGTGAGGAACATGTGTTTTTTTTGCCAAATTTTGAGGTTTGCAAAGGATTCTGGGTAACAGAACCTGGTCCGAGACCCACAAGTCACCCCATCGTGGATTCCCCTAGGTCTCTAGTTTTCAGAAATGCACAGGTTTGGTAGGTTTCCCTAGGTGCCGGCTGAGCTAGAGGCCAAAATCTACAGGTAGGCACTTTGCAAAAAACACCTCTGTTTTCTTTCAAAAATTTGGATGTGTTCACATTGCGCTTTGGGGCGTTTCCTGTCGCGAGCGCTAGGCCTACCACACAAGTGAGGTAACATTTTTATCGGGAGACTTGGGGGAATGCTGGGTGGAAGGAAATTTGTGGCTCCTCTCAAATTCCAGAACTTTCTGCCACAGAAATGTGAGGAACATGTGTTTTTTTAGCCACATTTTGAGGTTTGCAAAGGATTCAAGGTAACAGAACCTGGTCCGAGCCCCACAAGTCACCCCATCGTGGATTCCCCTAGGTCTCTAGTTTTCAGAAATGCACAGGTTTGGTAGGTTTCCCTAGGTGCCGGCTGAGCTAGAGGCCAAAATCTACAGGTAGGCACTTCGCAAAAAACACCTCTGTTTTCTTTCAAATAATTGGATGTGTCCACGTTGCGCTTTGGGGCGTTTCCTGTCGCGGGCGCTAGGCCTACCCACACAAGCGAGGTATCATTTTTATCGGGAGACTTAGGGGAACGCTGGGTGGAAGGAAATTTGTGGCTCCTCTCAGATTCCAGAACTTTCTGCCACAGAAATGTGAGGAACATGTGTTTTTTTAGCCAAATTTTGAGGTTTGCAAAGGATTCTGGGTAACAGAACCTGGTCCGAGCCCCACAAGTCACCCCATCGTGGATTCCCCTAGGTCTCTAGTTTTCAGAAATGCACAAGTTTGGAAGGTTTCCCTAGGTGCCGGCTGAGCTAGAGGCCAAAATCTACAGGTAGGCACTTTGCAAAAAACAGCTCTGTTTTCTTTCCAAAATTTGGATGTGTTCACATTGCGCTTTGGTGCGTTTCCTGTCGCGAGCGCTAGGCCTACCCACACAAGTGAGGTATCATTTTTATCGGGAGACTTGGGGGAACGCTGGGTGGAAGGAAATTTGTGGCTCCTCTCAGATTCCAGAACTTTCTGCCACAGAAATGTGAGGAAAATGTGTTTTTTTAGCCACATTTTGAGGTTTGCAAAGGATTCTGGGTAACAGAACCTGGTCCGAGCCCCACAAGTCACCCCATCTTGGATTCCCCTAGGTCTATAGTTTTCAGAAATGCACAGGTTTGGTAGGTTTCCCTAGGTGCCAGCTGAGCAAGAGACCAAAATCTACAGGTAGGCACTTTGCAAAAAACACCTCTGTTTTCTTTCAAAAATGTGGATGTGTCCACGTTGCGCTTTGGGGCGTTTCCTGTCGCGGGCGCTAGGCCTACCCACACAAGTGAGGTATCATTTTTATCGGGAGACTGGGGGGAAAGCTGGGTGGAAGGAAATTTGTGGCTCCTCTCAGATTCCAGAACTTTCTGACACAGAAATGTGAGGAACATGTGTTTTTTTAGCCAAATTTTGAGGTTTGCAAAGGATTCTGGGTAACAGAACCTGGTCCGAGCCCCACAAGTCACCCCATCGTGGATTCCCCTAGGTCTCTAGTTTCCAGAAATGCACAGGTTTGGTAGGTTTCCCTAGGTGCCGTCTGAGCTAGAGGCCAAAATCTACAGGTAGGCACTTTGCAAAAAACACCTCTGTTTTCTTTCAAATAATTGGATGTGTCCACGTTGCGCTTTGGGGCGTTTCCTGTCGCGGGCGCTAGGCCTACCCACACAAGCGAGGTATCATTTTTATTGGGAGACTTAGGGGAACGCTGGGTGGAAGGAAATTTGTGGCTCCTCTCAGATTCCAGAACTTTCTGCCACAGAAATGTGAGGAACATGTGTTTTTTTAGCCAAATTTTGAGGTTTGCAAAGGATTCTGGGTAACAGAACCTGGTCCGAGCCCCACAAGTCACCCCATCGTGGATTCCCCTAGGTCTCTAGTTTTCAGAAATGCACAAGTTTGGTAGGTTTCCCTAGGTGCCGGCTGAGCAAGAGGCCAAAATCTACAGGAAGGCACTTTGCAAAAAACACCTGTTTTCTTTCAAAAATTTGGATGTGTTCACGTTGCGCTTTGAGGCGTTTCCTGTCGCGAGCGCCAGGCCAACCCACACAAGTGAGGTATCATTTTTATCGGGATACTTGGGGGAACGCTGGGTGGAAGTAAATTTGTGGCTCCTCTCAGATTCCAGAACTTTCTGCCACAGAAATGTGAGGAACATGTGTTTTTTTAGCCACATTTTGAGGTTTGCAAAGGATTCTGGGTAACAGAACCTGGTCCGAGCCCCACAAGTCACCCCATCTTGGATTCCCCTAGGTCTCTAGTTTTCAGAAATGCACAGGTTTGGTAGGTTTCCCTAGGTGCCGGCTGAGCTAGAGGCCAAAATCTACAGGTAGGCACTTTGCAAAAAACACCTCTGTTTTCTTTAAAAAAATTGGATGTGTCCACGTTGCGCTTTGGGGCGTTTCCTGTCACGGGCACTAGGCCTACCCACACAAGCGAGGTATAATTTTTATCGGGAGACTTGGGGGAACGCTGGGTGGAAGGAAATTTGTGGCTCATCTCAGATTCCAGAACTTTCTGCCACAGAAATGTGAGGAACATGTGCTTTTTTTAGCCACATTTTGAGGTTTGCAAAGGATTCTGGGTAACAGAACCTGGTCCGAGCCCCACAAGTCACCCCATCGTGGATTCCCCTAGGTCCCTAGTTTTCAGAAATGCACAAGTTTGGTAGGTTTCCTTAGGTGCCGGCTGAGCTAGAGGCCAAAATCTACAGGTAGGCACTTTGCAAAAAAATACCTCTGTTTTCTTTAAAAAATTTGGATATGTTCACGTTGCGCTTTGGGGCGTTTCCTGTCGCGAGCGCTAGGCCTACCCACACAAGTGAGGTATCATTTTTATCGGGATACTTGGGGGAACGCTGGGTGGAAGGAAGTTTGTGGATCCTCTCAGATTCCAGAACTTTCTGCTACAGAAATGTGAGGAACATGTGTTTTTTTAGCCACATTTTGAGGTTTGCAAAGGATTCTGGGTAACAGAACCTGGTCCGAGCCCCACAAGTCACCACATCTTGGATTCCCCTAGGTCTCTAGTTTTCAGAAATGCACAGGTTTGGTAGGTTTCCCTAGGTGCCGGCTGAGCTAGAGGCCAAAATCTACAGGTAGGCACTTCGCAAAAAACACCTCTGTTTTCTTTCAAAAAATTGGATGTGTCCACGTTGCGCTTTGGGGAGTTTCCTGTCGCGGGCGCTAGGCCTACCCACACAAGTGAGGTATCATTATTATCGGGAGACTTGGGGGAATGCTGTGTGGAAGGAAATTTGTGGCTCCTCTCACATTCCAGAACTTTCTGGAACAGAAATGTGAGGAACATGTGTTTTTTTAGCCAAATTTTGAGGTTTGCAAAGGATTCTGGGTAACAGAACCTGGTCAGAGCCCCACAAGTCACCCCATCTTGGATTCCCCTAGGTCTCTAGTTTTCAGAAATGCACAGGTTTGGTAGGTTTCCCTAGGTGCCGGCTGAGCTAGAGGCCAAAATCTACAGGTAGGCACTTCGCAAAAAACACCTCAGTTTTCTTTCAAAAAATTGGATGTGTCCACGTTGCGCTTTAGGGCTTTCCTGTCGCGGGCGCTAGGCCTACCCACACAAGTGAGGTATCATTTTTATCGGGAGACTTGGGGGAACGCTGGGTGGAAGGAAATTTGTGGCTCCTCTCAGATTCCAGAACTTTCTGCCACAGAAATGTGA
This sequence comes from Pleurodeles waltl, assembly GCF_031143425.1. Classification (NCBI taxonomy): domain Eukaryota; kingdom Metazoa; phylum Chordata; class Amphibia; order Caudata; family Salamandridae; genus Pleurodeles; species Pleurodeles waltl. The sequence goes on from NW_027150292.1 coordinate 32,724, forward strand.
GGAACATGTGTTTTTTTTGCCAAATTTTGAGGTTTGCAAATGATTCTGGGTAACAGAACCTGGTCCGAGACCCACAAGTCACCCCATCTTGGATTCCCCTAGGTCTCTAGTTTTCAGAAATGCACAGGTTTGGTAGGTTTCCCTAGGTGCCGGCTGAGCTAGAGGCCAAAATCTACAGGTAGGCACTTTGCAAAAAACAGCTCTGTTTTCTTTCCAAAATTTGGATGTGTTCACATTGCGCTTTGGTGCGTTTCCTGTCGCGAGCGCTAGGCCTACCCACACAAGTGAGGTATCATTTTTATCGGGAGACTTGGGGGAACGCTGGGTGGAAGGAAATTTGTGGCTCCTCTCACATTCCAGAACTTTCTGCCACAGAAATGTGAGGAACATGTGTTTTTTTAGCCACATTTTGAGGTTTGCAAAGGATTCTGGGTAACAGAACTTGGTCCGAGCCCCACAAGTCACCCCATCTTGGATTCCCCTAGGTCTATAGTTTTCAGAAATGCACAGGTTTGGTAGGTTTCCCTAGGTGCCAGCTGAGCAAGAGGCCAAAATCTACAGGTAGGCACTTTGCAAAAAACACCTCTGTTTTCTTTCAAAAATTTGGATGTGTCCACGTTGCGCTTTGGGGCGTTTCCTGTCGCGAGCGCTAGGCCTACCCACACAAGTGAGGCATCATTTTTATCGGGAGACTTGGGGGAACGCTGGGTGGAAGGAAATTTGTGGCTCCTCTCAGATTCCAGAACTTTCTGCCACAGAAATGTGAGGAACATGTGTTTTTTTAGCCACATTTTGAGGTTTGCAAAGGATTCTGGGTAACAGAACCTGGTCCGAGCCCCACAAGTCACCCCATCTTGGATTCCCCTAGGTCTATAGTTTTCAGAAATGCACAGGTTTGGTAGGTTTCCCTAGGTGCCAGCTGAGCAAGAGGCCAAAATCTACAGGTAGGCACTTTGCAAAAAACACCTCTGTTTTCTTTAAAAAATTTGGATGTGTCCACGTTGCGCTTTGGGGCGTTTCCTGTCGCGGGCGCTAGGCCTACCCACACAAGTGAGGTATCATTTTTATCGGGAGACTTGGGGGAACGCTGGGTGGAAGGAAATTTGTGGCTCCTCTCAGATTCCAGAACTTTCTGCCACGGAAATGTGAGGAACATGTGTTTTATTAGCCAAATTTTGAGGTTTGCAAAGGATTCTGGGTAACAGAACCTGGTCCGAGCCCCACAAGCCACCCCATCTTAGATTCCCCTAGGTCTCTAGTTTTCAGAAATGCACAGGTTTGGTATGTTTCCCTAGGTGCCGGCTGAGCTAGAGGCCAAAATCTACAGGTAGGCACTTTGCAAAAAACACCTCTGTTTTCTTTCAAAAATTTGGATGTGTTCACGTTGCGCTTTGGGGCGTTTCCTGTCGCAAGTGCTAGGCCTACCCACACAAGTGAGGTATCATTTTTATCGGGAGACTTGGGGGAACGCTGGGTGGAAGGAAATTTGTGGCTCCTCTCAGATTCCAGAACTTTCTGCCACAGAAATTTGAGGAACATGTGTTTTTTTAGCCAAATTTTGAGGTTTGCAAAGGATTCTGGGTAACAGAACCTGGTCCGAGCTCCACAAGTCACCCCATCTTGGATTCCCCTAGGTCTCTAGTTTTCAGAAATGCGCAGGTTTGGTAGGTTTCCTTAGGTGCCGGCTGAGCTAGAGGCCAAAATCTACAGGTAGGCACTTCGCAAAAAACACCTCAGTTTTCTTTCAAAAAATTGGATGTGTCCACGTTGCGCTTTAGGGCGTTTCCTGTTGCGGGCGCTAGGCCTACCCACACAAGTGAGGTATCATTTTTATCGGGAGACTTGGGGGAACGCTGGGTGGAAGGAAATTTGTGGCTCCTCTCAGATTCCAGAACTTTCTGCCACAGAAATGTGAGGAACATGTGTTTTTTTTGCCAAATTTTGAGGTTTGCAAAGGATTCTGGGTAACAGAACCTGGTCCGAGACCCACAAGTCACCCCATCGTGGATTCCCCTAGGTCTCTAGTTTTCAGAAATGCACAGGTTTGGTAGGTTTCCCTAGGTGCCGGCTGAGCTAGAGGCCAAAATCTACAGGTAGGCACTTTGCAAAAAACACCTCTGTTTTCTTTCAAAAATTTGGATGTGTTCACATTGCGCTTTGGGGCGTTTCCTGTCGCGAGCGCTAGGCCTACCACACAAGTGAGGTAACATTTTTATCGGGAGACTTGGGGGAATGCTGGGTGGAAGGAAATTTGTGGCTCCTCTCAAATTCCAGAACTTTCTGCCACAGAAATGTGAGGAACATGTGTTTTTTTAGCCACATTTTGAGGTTTGCAAAGGATTCAAGGTAACAGAACCTGGTCCGAGCCCCACAAGTCACCCCATCGTGGATTCCCCTAGGTCTCTAGTTTTCAGAAATGCACAGGTTTGGTAGGTTTCCCTAGGTGCCGGCTGAGCTAGAGGCCAAAATCTACAGGTAGGCACTTCGCAAAAAACACCTCTGTTTTCTTTCAAATAATTGGATGTGTCCACGTTGCGCTTTGGGGCGTTTCCTGTCGCGGGCGCTAGGCCTACCCACACAAGCGAGGTATCATTTTTATCGGGAGACTTAGGGGAACGCTGGGTGGAAGGAAATTTGTGGCTCCTCTCAGATTCCAGAACTTTCTGCCACAGAAATGTGAGGAACATGTGTTTTTTTAGCCAAATTTTGAGGTTTGCAAAGGATTCTGGGTAACAGAACCTGGTCCGAGCCCCACAAGTCACCCCATCGTGGATTCCCCTAGGTCTCTAGTTTTCAGAAATGCACAAGTTTGGAAGGTTTCCCTAGGTGCCGGCTGAGCTAGAGGCCAAAATCTACAGGTAGGCACTTTGCAAAAAACACCTGTTTTCTTTCAAAAATTTGGATGTGTTCACGTTGCGCTTTGGGGCGTTTCCTGTCGCGAGCGCTAGGCCAACCCACACAAGTGAGGTATCATTTTTATCGGGATACTTGGGGGAACGCTGGGTGGAAGTAAATTTGTGGCTCCTCTCAGATTCCAGAACTTTCTGCCACAGAAATGTGAGGAACATGTGTTTTTTTAGACACATTTTGAGGTTTGCAAAGGATTCTGGGTAACAGAACCTGGTCCGAGCCCCACAAGTCACCCCATCTTGGATTCCCCTAGGTCTCTAGTTTTCAGAAATGCACAGGTTTGGTAGGTTTCCCTAGGTGCCGGCTGAGCTAGAGGCCAAAATCTACAGGTAGGCACTTTGCAAAAAACACCTCTGTTTTCTTTAAAAAAATTGGATGTGTCCACGTTGCGCTTTGGGGCGTTTCCTGTCACGGGCACTAGGCCTACCCACACAAGCGAGGTATAATTTTTATCGGGAGACTTGGGGGAACGCTGGGTGGAAGGAAATTTGTGGCTCCTCTCAGATTCCAGAACTTTCTGCCACAGAAATGTGAGGAACATGTGCTTTTTTTAGCCAAATTTTGAGGTTTGCAAAGGATTCTGGGTAACAGAACCTGGTCCGAGCCCCACAAGTCACCCCATCGTGGATTCCCCTAGGTCCCTAGTTTTCAGAAATGCACAAGTTTGGTAGGTTTCCTTAGGTGCCGGCTGAGCTAGAGGCCAAAATCTACAGGTAGGCACTTCGCAAAAAACACCTCAGTTTTCTTTCAAAACATTGGATGTGTCCACGTTGCGCTTTAGGGCGTTTCCTGTTGCGGGCGCTAGGCCTACCCACACAAGTGAGGTATCATTTTTATCGGGAGACTTGGGGGAACGCTGGGTGGAAGGAAATTTGTGGCTCCTCTCAGATTCCAGAACTTTCTGCCACAGAAATGTGAGGAACATGTGTTTTTTTTGCCAAATTTTGAGGTTTGCAAAGGATTCTGGGTAACAGAACCTGGTCCGAGACCCACAAGTCACCCCATCGTGGATTCCCCTAGGTCTCTAGTTTTCAGAAATGCACAGGTTTGGTAGGTTTCCCTAGGTGCCGGCTGAGCTAGAGGCCAAAATCTACAGGTAGGCACTTTGCAAAAAACACCTCTGTTTTCTTTCAAAAATTTGGATGTGTTCACATTGCGCTTTGGGGCGTTTCCTGTCGCGAGCGCTAGGCCTACCACACAAGTGAGGTATCATTTTTATCGGGAGACTTGGGGGAATGCTGGGTGGAAGGAAATTTGTGGCTCCTCTCAAATTCCAGAACTTTCTGCCACAGAAATGTGAGGAACATGTGTTTTTTTAGCCACATTTTGAGGTTTGCAAAGGATTCTGGGTAACAGAACCTGGTCCGAGCCCCACAAGTCACCCCATCTTGGATTCCCCTAGGTCTATAGTTTTCAGAAATGCACAGGTTTGGTAGGTTTCCCTAGGTGCCAGCTGAGCAAGAGACCAAAATCTACAGGTAGGCACTTTGCAAAAAACACCTCTGTTTTCTTTCAAAAATGTGGATGTGTCCACGTTGCGCTTTGGGGCGTTTCCTGTCGCGGGCGCTAGGCCTACCCACACAAGTGAGGTATCATTTTTATCGGGAGACTGGGGGGAAAGCTGGGTGGAAGGAAATTTGTGGCTCCTCTCAGATTCCAGAACTTTCTGACACAGAAATGTGAGGAACATGTGTTTTTTTAGCCAAATTTTGAGGTTTGCAAAGGATTCTGGGTAACAGAACCTGGTCCGAGCCCCACAAGTCACCCCATCGTGGATTCCCCTAGGTCTCTAGTTTTCAGAAATGCACAGGTTTGGTAGGTTTCCCTAGGTGCCGTCTGAGCTAGAGGCCAAAATCTACAGGTAGGCACTTTGCAAAAAACACCTCTGTTTTCTTTCAAATAATTGGATGTGTCCACGTTGCGCTTTGGGGCGTTTCCTGTCGCGGGCGCTAGGCCTACCCACACAAGCGAGGTATCATTTTTATCGGGAGACTTAGGGGAACGCTGGGTGGAAGGAAATTTGTGGCTCCTCTCAGATTCCAGAACTTTCTGCCACAGAAATGTGAGGAACATGTGTTTTTTTAGCCAAATTTTGAGGTTTGCAAAGGATTCTGGGTAACAGAACCTGGTCCGAGCCCCACAAGTCACCACATCTTGGATTCCCCTAGGTCTCTAGTTTTCAGAAATGCACAGGTTTGGTAGGTTTCCCTAGGTGCCGGCTGAGCTAGAGGCCAAAATCTACAGGTAGGCACTTTGCAAAAAAATACCTCTGTTTTCTTTCAAAAATTTGGATATGTTCACGTTGCGCTTTGGGGCGTTTCCTGTCGCGAGCGCTAGGCCTACCCACACAAGTGAGGTATCATTTTTATCGGGATACTTGGGGGAACGCTGGGTGGAAGGAAGTTTGTGGATCCTCTCAGATTCCAGAACTTTCTGCTACAGAAATGTGAGGAACATGTGTTTTTTTAGCCACATTTTGAGGTTTGCAAAGGATTCTGGGTAACAGAACCTGGTCCGAGCCCCACAAGTCACCACATCTTGGATTCCCCTAGGTCTCTAGTTTTCAGAAATGCACAGGTTTGGTAGGTTTCCCTAGGTGCCGGCTGAGCTAGAGGCCAAAATCTACAGGTAGGCACTTCGCAAAAAACACCTCTGTTTTCTTTCAAAAAATTGGATGTGTCCACGTTGCGCTTTGGGGAGTTTCCTGTCGCGGGCGCTAGGCCTACCCACACAAGTGAGGTATCATTATTATCGGGAGACTTGGGGGAACGCTGTGTGGAAGGAAATTTGTGGCTCCTCTCACATTCCAGAACTTTCTGGAACAGAAATGTGAGGAACATGTGTTTTTTTAGCCAAATTTTGAGGTTTGCAAAGGATTCTGGGTAACAGAACCTGGTCAGAGCCCCACAAGTCACCCCATCTTGGATTCCCCTAGGTCTCTAGTTTTCAGAAATGCATAGGTTTGGTATTTTTCCCTAGGTGCCGGCTGAGCTAGAGGCCAAAATCTACAGGTAGGCACTTCGCAAAAAAACACCTCTGTTTTCTTTCAAAAATTTGGATGTGTCCACGTTGCGCTTTGGGGCGTTTCCTGTCGCGGGCGCTAGGCCTAACCACACAAGTGAGGTATCATTTTTATCGGGAGACTAGGGGAACGCTGGGTGGAAGGAAATTTGTGGCTCCTCTCAGATTCCAGAACTTTCTACCACAGAAATGTGAGGAACATGTGTTTTTTTAGCCAAATTTTGAGGTTTGCAAAGGATTCTGGGTAACAGAACCTGGTGCGAGCCCCACAAGTCACCCCATCTTGTATTCCCCTAGGTCTCTAGTTTTCAGAAATGCACAGGTTTGGTAGGTTTCCCTAGGTGCCGGCTGAGCTAGAGGCCAAAATCTACAGGTAGGCACTACGCAAAAAACACCTCTGTTTTCTTTCAAAAATTTGGATGTGTCCACGTTGCGCTTTGGGGCGTTTCCTGTCGCGGGCGCTAGGCCTACCCACACAAGTGAGGTTTCATTTTTATCGGGAGACTTGGAGGAACGCTGGGTGGAAGGAAATTTGTGGCTCCTCTCAGATTCCAGAACTTTCTGCCACAGAAATGTGAGGAACATGTGTTTTTTTAGCCAAATTTTGAGGTTTGCAAAGGATTCTGGGTAACAGAACCTGGTCCGATCCCCACAACTCACCCCATCTTTGATTCCCCTAGGTCTCTAGTTTTCAGAAATGCACAGGTTTGGTAGGTTTCCCTAGGTGCCGGCTGAGCTAGAGGCCAAAATCTACAGGTAGGCACTACGCAAAAAACACCTCTGTTTTCTTTCAAAAATTTGTATGTGTCCACGTTGCGCTTTGGGGCGTTTCCTATCACGGGCACTAGGCCTACCCACACAAGTGAGGTATCATTTTTATTGGGAGACTTGGGGGAAGGCTGGGTGGAAGGAAATTTGTGGCTCCTCTCAGATTCCAGAACTTTCTGCCACAGAAATGTGAGGAACATGTGTTTTTTTAGCCAAATTTTGAGGTTTGCAAAGGATTCTGGGTAACAGAACCTGGTGCGAGCCCCACAAGTCACCCCATCTTGGATTCCCCTAGGTCTCTAGTTTTCAGAAATGCACAGGTTTGGTAGGTTTCCCTAGGTGCCGGCTGAGCTAGAGGCCAAAATCTACAGGTAGGCACTTTGCAAAAAACACCTATGTTTTCTTTCAAAAATTTGGATGTGTCCACGTTGCGCTTTGGGGCGTTTCCTGTCGCGGGCGCTAGGCCTACCCACACAAGTGAGGTATCATTTTTATCGGGAGACTTGGGGGAACACTGGGTGGAAGGAAATTTGTGGCTCTTCACAGATTTCAGAACTTTCGGCCACAGAAATGTGAGGAACATGTGTTTTTTTAGCCAAATTTTGAGGTTTGCAAAGGATTCTGGGTAACAGAACCTGGTCCGAGCCCCACAAGTCACCCCATCTTGGATTCCCCTAGGTCTCTAGTTTTCAGAAATGCACAGGTTCGGTAGGTTTCCCTAGGTGCCGGCTGAGCTAGAGGCCAAAATCTACAGGTAGGCACTTCGCAAAAAACACCTCAGTTTTCTTTCAAAAAATTGGATGTGTCCACGTTGCGCGTTGGGGCGTTTCCTGTCGCGGGCGCTAGGCCTACCCACACAAGTGAGGTATCATTTTTATCGGGAGACTTGGGGGAACGCTCAGATTCCAGAACTTTCTGCCACAGAAATGTGAGGAACATGTGTTTCTTTAGCCAAAGTTTGAGGTTTGCAAAGGATTCTGGGTAACTGAACCTGGTCCGATCCCCACAACTCAACCCATCTTTGATTCCCCTAGGTCTTTAGTTTTCAGAAATGCACAGGTTTGGTAGGTTTCCCTAGGTGCCGGCTGAGCTAGAGGCCAAAATCTACAGGTAGGCACTACGCAAAAAACACCTCTGTTTTCTTTCAAAAATTTGGATGTGTCCACGTTGCGCTTTAGGTCGTTTCCTGTTGCGGGCGCTAGGCCTACCCACACAAGTGAGGTATCATTTTTATCGGGAGACTTGGGGGAACGCTGGGTGGAAGGAAATTTGTGGCTCCTCTCAGATTCCAGAACTTTCTGCCACAGAAATGTGAGGAACATGTGTTTTTTTAGCCAAATTTTGAGGTTTGCAAAGGATTCTGGGTAACAGAACCTGGTCCGAGCACCACAAGTCACCCCATCTTGGATTCCCCTAGGTCTCTAGTTTTCAGAAATGCACAGGTTTGGTAGGTTTCCCTAGGTGCCGGCTGAGCTAGAGGCCAAAATCTACAGGTAGGCACTTTGCAAAAAACACCTCTGTTTTCTTTCAAAAAATTGGATGTGTCCACGTTGCGCTTTAGGGCGTTTCCTGTTGCGGGCGCTTAGCCTACCCACACAAGTGAGGTATCATTTTTATCGGGAGACTTGGGGGAACGCTGGGTGGAAAGAAATTTGTGGCTCTTCTCAGATTCCAGAACTTTCTGCCACAGAAATGTGAGGAACATGTGTTTTTTTAGCCAAATTTTGAGGTTTGCAAAGGATTCTGGGTAACAGAACCTGGTCCGAGCCCCACAAGTCACCCCATCTTGGATTCCCCTAGGTCTCTAGTTTTCAGAAATGCACAGGTTTGGTAGGTTTCCCTAGGTGCCGGCTGAGCTAGAGGCCAAAATCTACAGGTAGGCACTTCGCAAAAAACACATCTGTTTTCTTTAAAAAATTGGATGTGTCCACGTTGCGCTTTGGGGCGTTTCCTGTCGCGGGCGCTAGACCTACCCACACAAGTGAGGTATCATTTTTATCGGGAGACTTGGGGGAACGCTGGGTGGAAGGAAATTTGTGGCTCCTCTCAGATTCCAGAACTTTCTGCACAGAAATGTGAGGAACATGTGTTTCTTTAGCCAAATTTTGAGGTTTGTAAAGGATTCTGGGTAACAGAACCTGGTCCGATCCCCACAAGTCACCCCATCTTGGATTCCCCTAGGTCTCTAGTTTTCAGAAATGCACAGGTTTGGTAGGTTTCCCTAGGTGCCGGCTGAGCTAGAGGCTAAAAATCTACAGGTAGGCACTTCGCAAAAAACACCTCTGTTTTCTTTAAAAAAATTGGATGTGTCCACGTTGCGCTTTGGGGCGTTTCCTGTCGCGGGCGCTAGGCCTACCCACACAAGTGAGGTATCATTTTTATCGGGAGACTTGGGGGAACGCTGGCTTTAAGGAAATTTGTGGCTGCTCTCAGATTCCAGAACTTTCTGCACAGAAATGTGAGGAACATGTGTTTCTTTAGCCAAATTTTGAGGTTTGCAAAGGATTCTGGGTAACAGAACCTGGTCTGAGCCCCACAACTCACCCCATCTTTGATTCCCCTAGGTCTCTAGTTTTCAGAAATGCACAGGTTTGGTAGGTTTCCCTAGGTGCCGGCTGAGCTAGAGGCCAAAATCTACAGGTAGGCACTTCGCAAAAAACACCTCTGTTTTCTTTAAAAAAATTGGATGTGTCCACGTTGCGCTTTGGGGCGTTTCCTGTCACGGGCACTAGGCCTACCCACACAAGTGAGGTATCATTTTTAGTGGGAGACTTGGGGGAACGCTGGGTGGAAGGAAATTCGTGGCTCCTCTCAGATTCCAGAACTTTCTGCCATAGAAATGTGAGGAACATGTGTTTTTTTAGCCAAATTTTGAGGTTTGCAAAGGATTCTGGGTAACAGAACCTGGTCCGAGTCCCACAACTCACCCCATCGTGGATTCCCCTAGGTCTCTAATTTTCAGAAATGCACAGGTTTGGTAGGTTTCCCTAGGTGCCGGCTGAGCTAGAGGCCAAAATCTACAGGTAGGCACTTTGCAAAAAACACCTCTGTTTTCTTTCAAAAATTTGGATGTGTCCACGTTGCGCTTTGGGGCGTTTCCTGTCGCAGGCGCTAGGCCTACCCACACACGTGAGGTATTATTTTTATCGGGAGACTTGGGGGAACGCTGGCTTTAAGGAAATTTGTGGCTCCTCTCAGATTCCAGAACTTTCTGCACAGAAATGTGAGGAACATGTGTTTCTTTAGCCAAATTTTGAGGTTTGCAAAGGATTCTGGGTAACAGAATCTGGTCCGAGCCCCACAACTCACCCCATCTTTGATTCCCCTAGGTCTCTAATTTTCAGAAATGCACAGGTTTGGTAGGTTTCCCTAGGTGCCGGCTGAGCTAGAGGCCAAAACCTACAGGTAGGCACTACGCAAAAAACACCTCTGTTTTCTTTCAAAAATTTGGATGTGTCCACGTTGCGCTTTGGGGCGTTTCCTGTCTCGGGCGCTAGGCCTACCCACACAAGTGAGGTATCATTTTTATCGGGAGACTTGGGGGAATGCTGGGTGGAAGGAAATTTGTGGCTCCTCTC
>NW_027150293.1:0-42810 GCF_031143425.1 Pleurodeles waltl
CCTTGCAAACCTCAAAATTTGGCAAAAAAAACACTTTTTCCTGTCATTTCGGTGACAGAAAGTTCTGGAATCTTAGAGGAGCCACAAATTTCCTTCCACCAAACGTTCCCCCAAGTCTCCCGATAAAAATGGAACCTCACTTGTGTGGGTAGGCCTAGCGCCCGCGACAGGATATGCCCCAAAACACGACATGGACACATCACATTTTCAGAAAGAAAACAGAGCTGTTTTTTACTAAGTGCCTGGCTGTGGATTTTGGCCTCTAGCTCAGCCGGCACCTGGGGAAACCTAGCAAACCTGCACATTTTTGAAAACTAGACACCTAGGGGAATCCAAGATGGGGTCACTTGTGGGGCTCTGACCAGGTTCTGTTACCCAGAATCCTTTGCAAACCTCAAAATTTGGCAAAAAAAACACTTTTTCCTGTCATTTCGGTGACGGAAAGTTCTGGAATCTAAGAGGAGCGACAAATTTCCTTCCACCCAGCATTCCCCCTAGTCTTCCGATAAAAATGGTACCTCACTTGTGTGGGTAGGCCTAGCGCCCGTGTCAAGATATGCCCCAAAACACAACGTGGACACATCACATTTTCTGAAAGAAAACAGAGCTATTTTTTACTAAGTGCCTAGCTGTGGATTTTGGCTCTCTAGCTCAGCCGGCAGCTGGGGAAACCTAACAAACCTGCGCATTTCTGAAAACTAGACACCTAGGGGAATCCAAGATGGGGTGACTTGTGGGGCTCTGACCAGGTTCTGTTACCCAGAATCCTTTGCAAACCTCAAAATTTGGCAAAAAAAACACTTTTTCCTGTCATTTCGGTGACAGAAAGTTCTGGAATCTGAGAGAAGCCACAAATGTCCTTCCACCCAGTGTTCCCCCAAGTCTTCCGATAAAAATGGTACCTCACTTGTGTGGGTAGGCCGAGCGCCCGCAACAGGATATGCCCCAAAACACGACGTGGACACATCACATTTTCAGAAAGAAAACAGAGCTGTTTCTTGCTAAGTGCCTAGCTGTGGATTTTGGCCTCTTGCTCAGCCGCCTCCTGGGGAAACCTAGCAAATCTGTGCATTTTTGAAAACTAAACACCTAGGGGAATCCAAGATAGGGTGACTTGTGGGGCTCTGACCAGGTTCTGTTACCCAGAATCCTTTGCAAACCTCAAAATTTGGCAAAAAAAACACTTTTTCCTGTCATTTCGGTGACGGAAAGTTCTGGAATCTAAGAGGAGCAACAAATTTCCTTCCACCCAGCATTCCCCCTAGTCTTCCGATAAAAATGGTACCTCACTTGTGTGGGTAGGACTAGCGCCCGTGTCAAGATATGCCCCAAAACACTACGTGGACACATCACATTTTCTGAAAGAAAACAGAGCTATTTTTTACTAAGTGCCTAGCTGTGGATTTTGGCCTCTAGCTCAGCCGGCACCTGGGGAAACCTAACAAACCTGCGCATTTCTGAAAAATAGACACCTAGGGGAATCCAAGATGGGGTGACTTGTGGGGCTCTGACCAGGTTCTGTTACCCAGAATCCTTTGCAAACCTCAAAATTTGGCAAAAAAAAACACTTTTTCCTGTCATTTCGGTGACAGAAAGTTCTGGAATCTTAGAGGAGCCACAAATTTCCTTCCACCCAGTGTTCCCCCTAGTCTCCAGGTAAAAATGGTACCTCACTTGTGTGGGTAGGGTGAGCGCCCGCCACAGGATATGTCCCAAAACACGACGTGGACACATCACATTTTCAGAAAGAAAACAGAGCTGTTTTTACTAAATGCCCAGCTGTGGATTTTGGCCTCTAGCTCAGCAGGCACCTGGGGAAACCTAGAAAACCTGCGCATTTTTTAAATCTAGACACCTAGGGGAATCCAAGATGGGGTGACTTGTGGGGCTCTGCCCAGGTTCTGTTACCCAGAATCCTTTGCAAACCTCAAAATTTGGCCAAAATAAAACTTTTTCCTGTCATTTCGGTGACAGAAAGTTCTGGAATCTGAGAGGAGCCACAAATTTCCTTCCACCAAACGTTCCCCCAAGTCTCCCGATAAAAATGGAACCTCACTTGTGTGGGTAGGCCTAGCGCCCGCGACAGGATATGCCCCAAAACACGACATGGACACATCACATTTTCAGAAAGAAAACAGAGCTGTTTTTTACTAAGTGCCTGGCTGTGGATTTTGGCCTCTAGCTCAGCCGGCACCTGGGGAAACCTAGCAAACCTGCACATTTTTGAAAACTAGACACCTAGGGGAATCCAAGATGGGGTGACTTGTGGGGCTCTGACCAGGTTCTGTTACCCAGAATCCTTTGCAAACCTCAAAATTTGGCAAAAAAAAACACTTTTTCCTGTCATTTCGGTGACGGAAAGTTCTGGAATCTAAGAGGAGCGACAAATTTCCTTCCACCCAGCATTCCCCCTAGACTTCCGATAAAAATGGTACCTCACTTGTGTGGGTAGGCCTAGCGCCCGTGTCAAGATATGCCCCAAAACACAACATGGACACATCACATTTTCTGAAAGAAAACAGAGCTATTTTTTACTAAGTGCCTAGCTGTGGATTTTGGCCTCTAGCTCAGCCGGCACCTGGGGAAACCTAACAAACCTGCGCATTTCTGAAAACTAGACACCTAGGGGAATCCAAGATGGGGTGACTTGTGGGGCTCTGACCAGGTTCTGTTACCCAGAATCCTTTGCAAACCTCAAAATTTGGCAAAAAAAACACTTTTTCCTGTCATTTCGGTGACAGAAAGTTCTGGAATCTGAGAGAAGCCACAAATGTCCTTCCACCCAGTGTTCCCCCAAGTCTTCCGATAAAAATGGTACCTCACTTGTGTGGGTAGGCCTAGCGCCCGCAACAGGATATGCCACAAAACACGACGTGGACACATCACATTTTCAGAAAGAAAACAGAGCTGTTTCTTGCTAAGTGCCTAGCTGTGGATTTTGGCCTCTTGCTCAGCCGCCTCCTGGGGAAACCTAGCAAATCTGTGCATTTTTGAAAACTAAACACCTAGGGGAATCCAAGATAGGGTGACTTGTGGGGCTCTGACCAGGTTCTGTTACCCAGAATCCTTTGCAAACCTCAAAATTTGGCAAAAAAAAACACTTTTTCCTGTCATTTCGGTGACTGAAAGTTCTGGAATCTAAGAGGAGCAACAAATTTCCTTCCACCCAGCATTCCCCCTAGTCTTCCGATAAAAATGGTACCTCACTTGTGTGGGTAGGCCTAGCGCCCGTGTCAAGATATGCCCCAAAACACTACGTGGACACATCACATTTTCTGAAAGAAAACAGAGCTATTTTTTACTAAGTGCCTAGCTGTGGATTTTGGCCTCTAGCTCAGCCGGCACCTGGGGAAACCTAACAAACCTGCGTATTTCTGAAAAATAGACACCTAGGGGAATCCAAGATGGGGTGACTTGTGGGGCTCTGACCAGGTTCTGTTACCCAGAATCCTTTGCAAACCTCAAAATTTGGCCAAAAAAAACACTTTTTCCTGTCATTTCGGTGACAGAAAGTTCTGGAATCTTAGAGGAGCCACAAATTTCCTTCCACCCAGTGTTCCCCCTAGTCTCCAGGTAAAAATGGTACCTCACTTGTGTGGGTAGGGTGAACGTCCGCAACAGGATATGTCCCAAAACACGACGTGGACACATCACATTTTCAGAAAGAAAACAGAGCTGTTTTTACTAAGTGCCCAGCTGTGGATTTTGGCCTCTAGCTCAGCAGGCACCTGGGGAAACCTAGAAAACCTGCGCATTTTTTAAATCTAGACACCTAGGGGAATCCAAGATGGGGTGACTTGTGGGGCTCTGCCCAGGTTCTGTTACCCAGAATCCTTTGCAAACCTCAAAATTTGGCCAAAATAAAACTTTTTCCTGTCATTTCGGTGACAGAAAGTTCTGGAATCTGAGAGGAGCCACAAATTTCCTTCCACCAAACGTTCCCCCAAGTCTCCCGATAAAAATGGTACCTCACTTGTGTGGGTAGGCCTAGCGCCCGCGACAGGATATGCCCCAAAACACGACATGGACACATCACATTTTCAGAAAGAAAACAGAGCTGTTTTTTACTAAGTGCCTGGCTGTGGATTTTGGCCTCTAGCTCAGCCGGCACCTGGGGAAACCTAGCAAACCTGCACATTTTTTAAAACTAGACACCTAGGGGAATCCAAGATGGGGTGACTTGTGGGGCTCTGACCAGGTTCTGTTACCCAGACTCCTTTGCAAACCTCAAAATTTGGCAAAAAAAACACTTTTTCCTGTCATTTCGGTGACAGAAAGTTCTGGAATCTGAGAGAAGCCACAAATTTCCTTCCACCCAGTGTTCCCCCAAGTCTTCCGATAAAAATGGTACCTCACTTGTGTGGGTAGGCCTAGCGCCCGCAGCAGGATATGCCCCAAAACACGACGTGGACACATCACATTTTCAGAAAGAAAACAGAGCCGTTTCTTGCTAAGTGCCTAGCTGTGGATTTTGGCCTCTTGCTCAGCCGCCTCCTGGGGAAACCTAGCAAATCTGTGCATTTTTGAAAACTAAACACCTAGGGGAATCCAAGATAGGGTGACTTGTGGGGCTCTGACCAGGTTCTGTTACCCAGAATCCTTTGCAAGCCTCAAAATTTGGCAAAAAAAACACTTTTTCCTGTCATTTCGGTGACGGAAAGTTCTGGAATCTAAGAGGAGCGACAAATTTCCTTCCACCCAGCATTCCCCCTAGTCTTCCAATAAAAATGGTACCTCACTTGTGTGGGTAGGCCTAGCGCCCGTGTCAAGATATGCCCCAAAACACGACGTGGACACATCACATTTTCTGAAAGAAAACAGAGCTATTTTTTACTAAGTGCCTAGCTGTGGATTTTGGCCTCTAGCTCAGCCGGCACCTGGGGAAACCTAACAAACCTGCGCATTTCTGAAAACTAGACACCTAGGGGAATCCAAGATGGGGTGACTTGTGGGGCTCTGACCAGGTTCTGTTACCCAGAATCCTTTGCAAACCTCAAAATTTGGCCAAAAAAATACTTTTTCCTGTCATTTCGGTGACAGAAAGTTCTGGAATCTGAGAGGAGCCACAAATTTCCTTCCACCCAACGTTCCCCCAAGTCTCCCGATAAAAATGGTACCTCACTTGTGTGGGTAGGCCTAGCGCCCGCGAAAGGATATGCCCCAAAACACGACATGGACACATCACATTTTGAGAAAGAAAACAGAGCTGTTTTTTACTAGGTGCCTAGCTGTGGATTTTGGCCTCTAGCTCAGCCGGCACCTGGGGAAACCCAGCAAACCGGTGCATTTTTGAAAACTAGACACCTAGGGGAATCCAAGATGGTGTTACTGGTGGGGCTCTGACCAGGTTCTGTTACCCAGAATCCTTTGCAAACCTCAAAATTTGGCCAAAATAAAACTTTTTCCTGTCATTTCGGTGACAGAAAGTTCTGGAATCTGAGAGGAGCCACAAATTTCCTTCCACCAAGTGTTCCCCCAAGTCTCCCGATAAAAATGGTACCTCACTTGTGTGGGTAGGCCTAGCGCCCGCGACAGGATATGCCCCAAAACACGACATGGACACATCACATTTTCAGAAAGAAAACAGAGCTGTTTTTTACTAAGTGCCTGGCTGTGGATTTTGGCCTCTAGCTCAGCCGGCACCTGGGGAAACCTAGCAAACCTGCACATTTTTGAAAACTAGACACCTAGGGGAATCCAAGATGGGGTGACTTGTGGGGCTCTGACCAGGTTCTGTTACCCAGAATCCTTTGCAAACCTCAAAATTTGGCAAAAAAACACTTTTTCCTGTCATTTCGGTGACGGAAAGTTCTGGAATCTAAGAGGAGCGACAAATTTCCTTCCACCCAGCATTCCCCCTAGTCTTCCGATAAAAATGGTACCTCACTTGTGTGGGTAGGCCTAGCGCCCGTGTCAAGATATGCCCCAAAACACAACGTGGACACATCACATTTTCTGAAAGAAAACAGAGCTATTTTTTACTAAGTGCCTAGCTGTGGATTTTGGCCTCTAGCTCAGCCGGCACCTGGGGAAACCTAACAAACCTGCACATTTCTGAAAACTAGACACCTAGGGGAATCCAAGATGGGGTGACTTGTGGGGCTCTGACCAGGTTCTGTTACCCAGAATCCTTTGCAAACCTCAAAATTTGGCCAAATAAATACTTTTTCCTGTCATTTCGGTGACAGAAAGTTCTGGAATCTGAGAGGAGCCACAAATTTCCTTCCACCCAACGTTCCCCCAAGTCTCCCGATAAAAATGGTACCTCACTTGTGTGGGTAGGCCTAGCGCCCGCGACAGGATATGCCCCAAATCACGACATGGACACATCACATTTTGAGAAAGAAAACAGAGCTGTTTTTTACTAGGTGCCTAGCTGTGGATTTTGGCCTCTAGCTCAGCCGGCACCTGGGGAAACGTAGCACACCTGCGCACTTTTGAAAACTAGACACCTAGGGGAATCCAAGATGGGGTGAATTGTGGGGCTCTGACCAGGTTCTGTTACCCAGAATCCTTTGCAAACCTCAAAATTTGGCCAAAATAAAAGTTTTTCCTGTCATTTCGGTGACAGAAAGTTCTGGAATCTGAGAGGAGCCACAAATTTCCTTCCACCAAGCGTTCCCCCAAGTCTCCCGATAAAAATGGTACCTCACTTGTGTGGGTAGGCCTAGCGCCCGCGACAGGGTATGCCCCAAAACACGACATGGACACATCACATTTTCAGAAGGAAAACAGAGCTGTTTTTTACTAAGTGCCTGGCTGTGGATTTTGGCCTCTAGCTCAGCCGGCACCTGGGGAAAACCTAGCAAACCTGCACATTTTTGAAAACTAGACACCTAGGGGAATCCAAGATGGGGTGACTTGTGGGGCTCTGACCAGGTTCTGTTACCCAGAATCCTTTGCAAACCTCAAAATTTGGCAAAAAAACCTCTTTTTCCTGTCATTTCGGTGACGGAAAGTTCTGGAATCTAAGAGGAGCGACAAATTTCCTTCCACCCAGCATTCCCCCTAGTCTTCCGATAAAAATGGTACCTCACTTGTGTGGGTAGGCCTAGCGCCCGTGTCAAGATATGCCCTAAAACACAACGTGGACACATCACATTTTCTGAAAGAAAACAGAGCTATTTTTTACTAAGTGCCTAGATGTGGATTTTGGCCTCTAGCTCAGCCGGCACCTGGGGAAACCTAACAAACCTGCGCATTTCTGAAAACTAGACACCTAGGGGAATCCAAGATGGGGTGACTTGTGGGGCTCTGACCAGGTTCTGTTACCCAGAATCCTTTGCAAACCTCAAAATTTGGCAAAAAAAACACTTTTTCCTGTCATTTCGGTGACAGAAAGTTCTGGAATCTGAGAGAAGCCACAAATTTCCTTCCACCCAGTGTTCCCCCAAGTCTTCCGATAAAAATGGTACCTCACTTGTGTGGGTAGGCCTAGCGCCCGCAACAGGATATGCCCCAAAACACGACGTGGACACATCACATTTTCAGAAAGAAAACAGAGCTGTTTCTTGCTAAGTGCCTAGCTGTGGATTTTGGCCTCTTGCTCAGCCGCCTCCTGGGGAAACCTAGCAAATCTGTGCATTTTTGAAAACTAAACACCTAGGGGAATCCAAGATAGGGTGACTTGTGGGGCTCTGACCAGGTTCTGTTACCCAGAATCCTTTGCAAACCTCAAAATTTGGCAAAAAAAACACTTTTTCCTGTCATTTCGGTGACGGAAAGTGCTGGAATCTAAGAGGAGCGACAAATTTCCTTCCACCCAGCATTCCCCCTAGTCTTCCGATAAAAATGGTACCTCACTTGTGGGGGTAGGCCTAGCGCCCGTGTCAAGATATGCCCCAAAACACGACGTGGACACATCACATTTTCTGAAAGAAAACAGAGCTATTTTTTACTAAGTGCCTAGCTGTGGATTTTGGCTTCTAGCTCAGCCGGCACCTGGGGAAACCTAACAAACCTGCGCATTTCTGAAAAATAGACACCTAGGGGAATCCAAGATGGGGTGACTTGTGGGGCTCTGACCAGGTTCTGTTACCCAGAATCCTTTGCAAACCTCAAAATTTGGCAAAAAAAACACTTTTTCCTGTCATTTCGGTGACAGAAAGTTCTGGAATCTTAGAGGAGCCACAAATTTCCTTCCACCCAGTGTTCCCCCTAGTCTCCAGGTAAAAATGGTACCTCACTTGTGTGGGTAGGGTGAACGCCCGCAACAGGATATGTCCCAAAACACGACGTGGACCCATCACATTTTCAGAAAGAAAACAGAGCTGTTTTTACTAAGTGCCCAGCTGTGGATTTTGGCCTATAGTTCAGCAGGCACCTGGGGAAACCTAGAAAACCTGCGCATTTTTTAAATCTAGACACCTAGGGGAATCCAAGATGGGGTGACTTGTGGGGCTCTGCCCAGGTTCTGTTACCCAGAATCCTTTGCAAACCTCAAAATTTGGCCAAAATAAAACTTTTTCCTGTCATTTCGGTGACAGAAAGTTCTGGAATCTGAGAGGAGCCACAAATTTCCTTCCACCAAACGTTCCCCTAAGTCTCCCGATAAAAATGGTACCTCACTTGTGTGGGTAGGCCTAGCGCCCGCGACAGGATATGCCCCAAAACACGACATGGACACATCACATTTTCAGAAAGAAAACAGAGCTGTTTTTTACTAAGTGCCTGGCTGTGGATTTTGGCCTCTAGCTCAGCCGGCACCTGGGGAAACCTAGCAAACCTGCACATTTTTGAAAACTAGACACCTAGGGGA
Organism: Pleurodeles waltl; assembly: GCF_031143425.1. Taxonomy (NCBI): domain Eukaryota; kingdom Metazoa; phylum Chordata; class Amphibia; order Caudata; family Salamandridae; genus Pleurodeles; species Pleurodeles waltl. The sequence goes on from NW_027150293.1 coordinate 8,759, forward strand.
ATCCAAGATGGGGTGACTTGTGGGGCTCTGACCAGGTTCTGTTACCCAGACTCCTTTGCAAACCTCAAAATTTGGCAAAAAAAACACTTTTTCCTGTCATTTCGGTGACAGAAAGTTCTGGAATCTGAGAGAAGCCACAAATTTCCTTCCACCCAGTGTTCCCCCAAGTCTTCGGATAAAAATGGTACCTCACTTGTGTGGGTAGGCCTAGCGCCCGCAACAGGATATGCCCCAAAACACGACGTGGACACATCACATTTTCAGAAAGAAAACAGAGCTGTTTCTTGCTAAGTGCCTAGCTGTGGATTTTGGCCTCTTGCTCAGCCTCCTGGGGAAACCTAGCAAATCTGTGCATTTTTGAAAACTAAACACCTAGGGGAATCCAAGATGGGGTGACTTGTGGGGCTCTGACCAGGTTCTGTTACCCAGAATCCTTTGCAAACCTCAAAATTTGGCCAAAAAAATACTTTTTCCTGTCATTTCGGTGACAGAAAGTTCTGGAATCTGAGAGGAGCCACAAATTTCCTTCCACCCAACGTTCCCACAAGTCTCCCGATAAAAATGGTACCTCACTTGTGTGGGTAGGCCTAGCGCCCGCGACAGGATATGCCCCAAAACACGACATGGACTCATCACATTTTGAGAAAGAAAACAGAGCTGTTTTTTACTAGGTGCCTAGCTGTGGATTTTGGCCTCTAGCTCAGCCGGCACCTGGGGAAACCCAGCAAACCGGTGCATTTTTGAAAACTAGACACCTAGGGGAATCCAAGATGGTGTTACTGGTGGGGCTCTGACCAGGTTCTGTTACCCAGAATCCTTTGCAAACCTCAAAATTTGGCCAAAATAAAACTTTTTCCTGTCATTTCGGTGACAGAAAGTTCTGGAATCTGAGAGGAGCCACAAATTTCCTTCCACCAAGTGTTCCCCCAAGTCTCCCGATAAAAATGGTACCTCACTTGTGTGGGTAGGCCTAGCGCCCGCGACAGGATATGCCCCAAAACACGACATGGACACATCACATTTTCAGAAAGAAAACAGAGCTGTTTTTTACTAAGTGCCTGGCTGTGGATTTTGGCCTCTAGCTCAGCCGGCACCTGGGGAAACCTAGCAAACCTGCACATTTTTGAAAACTAGACACCTAGGGGAATCCAAGATGGGGTGACTTGTGGGGCTCTGACCAGGTTCTGTTACCCAGAATCCTTTGCAAACCTCAAAATTTGGCAAAAAAACACTTTTTCCTGTCATTTCGGTGACGGAAAGTTCTGGAATCTAAGAGGAGCGACAAATTTCCTTCCACCCAGCATTCCCCCTAGTCTTCCGATAAAAATGGTACCTCACTTGTGTGGGTAGGCCTAGCGCCCGTGTCAAGATATGCCCCAAAACACAACGTGGACACATCACATTTTCTGAAAGAAAACAGAGCTATTTTTTACTAAGTGCCTAGCTGTGGATTTTGGCCTCTAGCTCAGCCGGCACCTGGGGAAACCTAACAAACCTGCGCATTTCTGAAAACTAGACACCTAGGGGAATCCAAGATGGGGTGACTTGTGGGGCTCTGACCAGGTTCTGTTACCCAGAATCCTTTGCAAACCTCAAAATTTGGCCAAAAAAATACTTTTTCCTGTCATTTCGGTGACAGAAAGTTCTGGAATCTGAGAGGAGCCACAAATTTCCTTCCACCCAACGTTCCCCCAAGTCTCCCGATAAAAATGGTACCTCACTTGTGTGGGTAGGCCTAGCGCCCGCGACAGGATATGCCCCAAATCACGACATGGACACATCACATTTTGAGAAAGAAAACAGAGCTGTTTTTTACTAGGTGCCTAGCTGTGGATTTTGGCCTCTAGCTCAGCCGGCACCTGGGGAAACCCAGCAAACCGGTGCATTTTTTAAAACTAGACACCTAGGGGAATCCAAGATGGTGTGACTGGTGGGGCTCTGACCAGGTTCTGTTACCCAGAATCCTTCGTAGACCTCAAAATTTGGCAAAATAAAACACTTTTTCCTGTCATTTCGGTGAAAGAAAGTTCTGGAATCTGAGAGGAGCCACAAATTTCCTTCCACCCAGTGACCCCCAAGTCTCCAGATAAAAATGGTACCTCACTTGTGTGGGTAGGCCGAGCGCCCGCAACAGGATATGCCCCAAAACACGACGTGGACACATCACATTTTCAGAAAGAAAACAGAGCTGTTTTTTACTAAATGCCTAGCTGTGGATTTTGACCTCTAGCTCAGCAGGCACCTGGGGAAACCTAGCAAACCTGCGCATTTTTTAAAACTAGACACCTAGGGGAATCCAAGATGGGGTGACTTGTGGGGCTCTGACCAGGTTCTGTTTCCCAGACTCCTTTGCAAACCCCAAAATTTGGCAAAACAAATACTTTTTCCTGTCATTTCGGTGACAGAAAGTTCTGGAATCTGAGAGGAGCCACAAATTTCCTTTCACCCAACGTTCCCCCAAGTCTCCCGATAAAAATGGTACCTCACTTGTGTGGGTAGGCCTAGCGCCCGCGACAGGATATGCCCCAAAACACGGCATGGACACATCACATTTTCAGAAAGAAAACAGAGCTGTTTTTTACTAAGTGTCTAGCTGTGGATTTTGGCCTCTAGCTCAGCCGGCACCTGGGGAAACGTAGCACACCTGCGCACTTTTGAAAACTAGACACCTAGGGGAATCCAAGATGGGGTGAATTGTGGGGCTCTGACCAGGTTCTGTTACCCAGAATCCTTTGCAAACCTCAAACTTTGGCAAAAAAAACACTTTTTCCTGTCATTTCGGTGACAGAAAGTTCTGGAATCTGAGAGGAGCCCCAAATTTCCTTCCACCCAGTGTTTCCCCAAGTCTCCAGATAAAAATGGTACCTCACTTGTGTGGGTAGGGCGAGCGCCCGCAACAGGATATGCCCCAAAACACGACGTGGACACATCACATTTTCAGAAAGAAAACAGAGCTGTTTTTTACTAAGTGCCTAGCGGTGGATTTAAGCCTCTAGCTCAGCTGGCACCATGGGAAACGTAGCAAACCTGCGCATTTTTGAAAACTAGACACCTAGGGGAATCCAATATGGGGGGAATTGTGGGGCTCTGACCAGGTTCTGTTACCCAGACTCCTTTGCAAACCTCAAAATTGGGCTAAAAAGGCACTTTTTCCTGTCATTTCGGTGACAGAAAGTTCTGGAATCTGAGAGGAGCCACAAATTTCCTTCCACCCAGTGTTCCCCTAAATCTCCTGATAAAAATGGTACCTCACTTGTGTGGGTAGACTAGCACCCGCGACATGATATGCCCCAAAACACGACGTGGACACATCACATTTTCAGAAATAAAACAGAGCTGTTTTTTACTAAGTGGCGAGCTGTGGATTTTGGCCTCTAGCTCAGCCGGCACCTGGGGAAACCTAGCAAACCGGTGCATTTTTGAAAAATAGACACCTAGGGGAATCCAAGATGGGGTGACTTGTGGGGCTCTGACCAGGTTCTGTTACCCAGAATCCTTTGCAAACCTCAAAATTTGGCCAAAAAAATACTTTTTCCTGTCATTTCGGTGACAGAAAGTTCTGGAATCTGAGAGGAGCCACAAATTTCCTTCCACCCAACGTTCCCCCAAGTCTCCCGATAAAAATGGTACCTCACTTGTGTGGGTAGGCCTAGCGCCCGCGACAGGATATGCCCCAAAACACGACATGGACACATCACATTTTGAGAAAGAAAACAGAGCTGTTTTTTACTAGGTGCCTAGCTGTGGATTTTGGCCTCTAGCTCAGCCGGCACCTGGGGAAACCCAGCAAACCGGTGCATTTTTTAAAACTAGACACCTAGGGGAATCCAAGATGGTGTGACTGGTGAGGCTCTGACCAGGTTCTGTTACCCAGAATCCTTTGCAAACCTCAAAATTTGGCCAAAATAAAACTTTTTCCTGTCATTTCGGTGACAGAAAGTTCTGGAATCTGAGAGGAGCCACAAATTTCCTTCCACCAAACGTTCCCCCAAGTCTCCCGATAAAAATGGTACCTCACTTGTGTGGGTAGGCCTAGCGCCCGCGACAGGATATGCCCCAAAACACGGCATGGACACATCACATTTTCAGAAAGAAAACAGAGCTGTTTTTTACTAAGTGTCTAGCTGTGGATTTTGGCCTCTAGCTCAGCCGGCACCTGGGGAAACGTAGCACACCTGCGCACTTTTGAAAACTAGACACCTAGGGGAATCCAAGATGGGGTGAATTGTGGGGCTCTGACCAGGTTCTGTTACCCAGAATCCTTTGCAAACCTCAAACTTTGGCAAAAAAAACACTTTTTCCTGTCATTTCGGTGACAGAAAGTTCTGGAATCTGAGAGGAGCCCCAAATTTCCTTCCACCCAGTGTTTCCCCAAGTCTCCAGATAAAAATGGTACCTCACTTGTGTGGGTAGGACGAGCGCCCGCAACAGGATATGCCCCAAAACACGACGTGGACACATCACATTTTCAGAAAGAAAACAGAGCTGTTTTTTACTAAGTGCCTAGCGGTGGATTTAAGCCTCTAGCTCAGCTGGCACCATGGGAAACGTAGCAAACCTGCGCATTTTTGAAAACTAGACACCTAGGGGAATCCAATATGGGGGGAATTGTGGGGCTCTGACCAGGTTCTGTTACCCAGACTCCTTTGCAAACCTCAAAATTGGGCTAAAAAGGCACTTTTTCCTGTCATTTCGGTGACAGAAAGTTCTGGAATCTGAGAGGAGCCACAAATTTCCTTCCACCCAGTGTTCCCCTAAATCTCCTGATAAAAATGGTACCTCACTTGTGTGGGTAGACTAGCACCCGCGACATGATATGCCCCAAAACACGACGTGGACACATCACATTTTCTGAAAGAAAACAGAGCTATTTTTTACTAAGTGCCTAGCTGTGGATTTTGGCCTCTAGCTCAGCCGGCACCTGGGGAAACCTAACAAACCTGCGCATTTCTGAAAACTAGACACCTAGGGGAATCCAAGATGGGGTGACTTGTGGGGCTCTGACCAGGTTCTGTTACCCAGAATCCTTTGCAAACCTCAAAATTTGGCCAAAAAAATACTTTTTCCTGTCATTTCGGTGACAGAAAGTTCTGGAATCTGAGAGGAGCCACAAATTTCCTTCCACCCAACGTTCCCCCAAGTCTCCCGATAAAAATGGTACCTCACTTGTGTGGGTAGGCCTAGCGCCCGCGACAGGATATGCCCCAAATCACGACATGGACACATCACATTTTGAGAAAGAAAACAGAGCTGTTTTTTACTAGGTGCCTAGCTGTGGATTTTGGCCTCTAGCTCAGCCGGCACCTGGGGAAACCCAGCAAACCGGTGCATTTTTTAAAACTAGACACCTAGGGGAATCCAAGATGGTATGACTGGTGGGGCTCTGACCAGGTTCTGTTACCCAGAATCCTTCGTAGACCTCAAAATTTGGCAAAATAAAACACTTTTTCCTGTCATTTCGGTGAAAGAAAGTTCTGGAATCTGAGAGGAGCCACAAATTTCCTTCCACCCAGTGACCCCCAAGTCTCCAGATAAAAATGGTACCTCACTTGTGTGGGTAGGCCGAGCGCCCGCAACAGGATATGCCCCAAAACACGACGTGGACACATCACATTTTCAGAAAGAAAACAGAGCTGTTTTTTACTAAATGCCTAGCTGTGGATTTTGACCTCTAGCTCAGCAGGCACCTGGGGAAACCTAGCAAACCTGCGCATTTTTTAAAACTAGACACCTAGGGGAATCCAAGATGGGGTGACTTGTGGGGCTCTGACCAGGTTCTGTTTCCCAGACTCCTTTGCAAACCCCAAAATTTGGCAAAACAAATACTTTTTCCTGTCATTTCGGTGACAGAAAGTTCTGGAATCTGAGAGGAGCCACAAATTTCCTTTCACCCAACGTTCCCCCAAGTCTCCCGATAAAAATGGTACCTCACTTGTGTGGGTAGGCCTAGCGCCCGCGACAGGATATGCCCCAAAACACGGCATGGACACATCACATTTTCAGAAAGAAAACAGAGCTGTTTTTTACTAAGTGTCTAGCTGTGGATTTTGGCCTCTAGCTCAGCCGGCACCTGGGGAAACGTAGCACACCTGCGCACTTTTGAAAACTAGACACCTAGGGGAATCCAAGATGGGGTGAATTGTGGGGCTCTGACCAGGTTCTGTTACCCAGAATCCTTTGCAAACCTCAAACTTTGGCAAAAAAAACACTTTTTCCTGTCATTTCGGTGACAGAAAGTTCTGGAATCTGAGAGGAGCCCCAAATTTCCTTCCACCCAGTGTTTCCCCATGTCTCCAGATAAAAATGGTACCTCACTTGTGTGGGTAGGGCGAGCGCCTGAAACAGGATATGCCCCAAAACACGACGTGGACACATCACATTTTCAGAAAGAAAACAGAGCTGTTTTTTACTAAGTGCCTAGCGGTGGATTTAAGCCTCTAGCTCAGCTGGCACCATGGGAAACGTAGCAAACCTGCGCATTTTTGAAAACTAGACACCTAGGGGAATCCAATATGGGGGGAATTGTGGGGCTCTGACCAGGTTCTGTTACCCAGACTCCTTTGCAAACCTCAAAATTGGGCTAAAAAGGCACTTTTTCCTGTCATTTCGGTGACAGAAAGTTCTGGAATCTGAGAGGAGCCACAAATTTCCTTCCACCCAGTGTTCCCCTAAATCTCCTGATAAAAATGGTACCTCACTTGTGTGGGTAGACTAGCACCCGCGACATGATATGCCCCAAAACACGACGTGGACACATCACATTTTCAGAAATAAAACAGAGCTGTTTTTTACTAAGTGGCGAGCTGTGGATTTTGGCCTCTAGCTCAGCCGGCACCTGGGGAAACCTAGCAAACCGGTGCATTTTTGAAAAATAGACACCTAGGGGAATCCAAGATGGGGTGACTTGTGGGGCTCTGACCAGGTTCTGTTAACCAGAATCCTTTGCAAACTTCAAAATTTGGCAAAAAAAACACTTTTTCCTGTCATTTCGGTGACAGAAAGTTCTGGAATCTGAGAGGAGCCACAAATTTCCTTACACCCAGCGTTCCCCCAAGTCTCCCGATAAAAATGGTACCTCACTTGTGTGGGTAGGCCTAGCGCCCGTGTCAAGATATGCCCCAAAACACGACGTGGACACATCACATTTTCTGAAAGAAAACAGAGCTATTTTTTACTAAGTGCCTAGCTGTGGATTTTGGCCTCTAGCTCAGCCGGCACCTGGAGAAACCTAACAAACCTGCGCATTTCTGAAAACTAGACACCTAGGGGAATCCAAGATGGGGTGACTTGTGAGGCTCTGACCAGGTTCTGTTACCCAGAATCCTTTGCAAACCTCAAAATTTGGCCAAAAAAATACTTTGTCCTGTCATTTCGGTGACAGAAAGTTCTGGAATCTGAGAGGAGCCACAAATTTCCTTCCACCCAACGTTCCCCCAAGTCTCCCGATAAAAATGGTACCTCACTTGTGTGGGTAGGCCTAGCGCCCGCGACAGGATATGCCCCAAAACACGACATGGACACATCACATTTTGAGAAAGAAAACAGAGCTGTTTTTTACTAGGTGCCTAGCTGTGGATTTTGGCCTCTAGCTCAGCCGGCACCTGGGGAAACCCAGCAAACCGTTGCATTTTTGAAAACTAGACACCTAGGGGAATCCAAGATGGTGTGACTGGTGAGGCTCTGACCAGGTTCTGTTACCCAGAATCCTTTGCAAACCTCAAAATTTGGCCAAAATAAAACTTTTTCCTGTCATTTCGGTGACAGAAAGTTCTGGAATCTGAGAGGAGCCACAAATTTCCTTCCACCAAACGTTCCCCCAAGTCTCCCGATAAAAATGGTACCTCACTTGTGTGGGTAGGCCTAGCGCCCGCGACAGGATATGCCCCAAAACACGGCATGGACACATCACATTTTCAGAAAGAAAACAGAGCTGTTTTTTACTAAGTGTCTAGCTGTGGATTTTGGCCTCTAGCTCAGCCGGCACCTGGGGAAACGTAGCACACCTGCGCACTTTTGAAAACTAGACACCTAGGGGAATCCAAGATGGGGTGAATTGTGGGGCTCTGACCAGGTTCTGTTACCCAGAATCCTTTGCAAACCTCAAACTTTGGCAAAAAAAACACTTTTTCCTGTCATTTCGGTGACAGAAAGTTCTGGAATCTGAGAGGAGCCCCAAATTTCCTTCCACCCAGTGTTTCCCCAAGTCTCCAGATAAAAATGGTACCTCACTTGTGTGGGTAGGGCGAGCGCCCGCAACAGGATATGCCCCAAAACACGACGTGGACACATCACATTTTCAGAAAGAAAACAGAGCTGTTTTTTACTAAGTGCCTAGCGGTGGATTTAAGCCTCTAGCTCAGCTGGCACCATGGGAAACGTAGCAAACCTGCGCATTTTTGAAAACTAGACACCTAAGGGAATCCAATATGGGGGGAATTGTGGGGCTCTGACCAGGTTCTGTTACCCAGACTCCTTTGCAAACCTCAAAATTGGGCTAAAAAGGAACTTTTTCCTGTCATTTCGGTGACAGAAAGTTCTGGAATCTGAGAGGAGCCACAAATTTCCTTCCACCCAGTGTTCCCCTAAATCTCCTGATAAAAATGGTACCTCACTTGTGTGGGTAGACTAGCACCCGCGACATGATATGCCCCAAAACACGACGTGGACACATCACATTTTCAGAAATAAAACAGAGCTGTTTTTTACTAAGTGGCGAGCTGTGGATTTTGGCCTCTAGCTCAGCCGGCACCTGGGGAAACCTAGCAAACCGGTGCATTTTTGAAAAATAGACACCTAGGGGAATCCAAGATGGGGTGACTTGTGGGGCTCTGACCAGGTTCTGTTAACCAGAATCCTTTGCAAACTTCAAAATTTGGCAAAAAAAACACTTTTTCCTGTCATTTCGGTGACAGAAAGTTCTGGAATCTGAGAGGAGCCACAAATTTCCTTACACCCAGCGTTCCCGCAAGTCTCCCGATAAAAATGGTACCTCACTTGTGTGGGTAGGCCTAGCGCCCGTGTCAAGATATGCCCCAAAACACGACGTGGACACATCACATTTTCTGAAAGAAAACAGAGCTATTTTTTACTAAGTGCCTAGCTGTGGATTTTGGCCTCTAGCTCAGCCGGCACCTGGAGAAACCTAACAAACCTGCGCATTTCTGAAAACTAGACACCTAGGGGAATCCAAGATGGGGTGACTTGTGGGGCTCTGACCAGGTTCTGTTACCCAGAATCCTTTGCAAACCTCAAAATTTGGCCAAAAAAATACTTTTTCCTGTCATTTCGGTGACAGAAAGTTCTGGAATCTGAGAGGAGCCACAAATTTCCTTCCACCCAACGTTCCCCCAAGTCTCCCGATAAAAATGGTACCTCACTTGTGTGGGTAGGCCTAGCGCCCGCGACAGGATATGCCCCAAAACACGACATGGACACATCACATTTTGAGAAAGAAAACAGAGCTGTTTTTTACTAGGTGCCTAGCTGTGGATTTTGGCCTCTAGCTCAGCCGGCACCTGGGGAAACCCAGCAAACCGGTGCATTTTTGAAAACTAGACACCTAGGGGAATCCAAGATGGTGTGACTGGTGAGGCTCTGACCAGGTTCTGTTACCCAGAATCCTTTGCAAACCTCAAAATTTGGCCAAAATAAAACTTTTTCCTGTCATTTCGGTGACAGAAAGTTCTGGAATCTGAGAGGAGCCACAAATTTCCTTCCACCCAGTGACCCCCAAGTCTCCAGATAAAAATGGTACCTCACTTGTGTGGGTAGGCCGAGCGCCCGCAACAGGATATGCCCCAAAACACGACGTGGACACATCACATTTTCTGAAAGAAAACAGAGCTATTTTTTACTAAGTGCCTAGCTGTGGATTTTGGCCTCTAGCTCAGCCGGCACCTGGGGAAACCTAACAAACCTGCGCATTTCTGAAAACTAGACACCTAGGGGAATCCACGATGGGGTGACTTGTGGGGCTCTGACCAGGTTCTGTTACCCAGACTCCTTTGCAAACCTCAAAATTGGGCTATAAAGGCACTTTTTCCTGTCATTTCGGTGACAGAAAGTTCTGGAATCTGAGAGGAGCCACAAATTTCCTTCCACCCAGTGTTCCCCTAAATCTCCTGATAAAAATGGTACCTCACTTGTGTGGGTAGACTAGCACCCGCGACATGATATGCCCCAAATCACGACGTGGACACATCACATTTTCAGAAATAAAACAGAGCTGTTTTTTACTAAGTGGCGAGCTGTGGATTTTGGCCTCTAGCTCAGCCGGCACCTGGGGAAACCTAGCAAACCGGTGCATTTTTTAAAAATAGACACCTAGGGGAATCCAAGATGGGGTGACTTGTGGGGCTCTGACCAGGTTCTGTTAACCAGAATCCTTTGCAAACTTCAAAATTTGGCAAAAAAAACACTTTTTCCTGTCATTTCGGTGACAGAAAGTTCTGGAATCTGAGAGGAGCCACAAATTTCCTTACACCCAGCGTTCCCCCAAGTCTCCCGATAAAAATGGTACCTCACTTGTGTGGGTAGGCCTAGCGCCCGTGTCAAGATATGCCCCAAAACACGACGTGGACACATCACATTTTCTGAAAGAAAACAGAGCTATTTTTTACTAAGTGCCTAGCTGTGGATTTTGGCCTCTAGCTCAGCCGGCACCTGGGGAAACCTAACAAACCTGCGCATTTCTGAAAACTAGACACCTAGGGGAATCCAAGATGGGGTGACTTGTGGGGCTCTGATCAGGTTCTGTTACCCAGAATCCTTTGCAAACCTCAAAATTTGGCCAAAAAAATACTTTTTCCTGTCATTTCGGTGACAGAAAGTTCTGGAATCTGAGAGGAGCCACAAATTTCCTTCCACCAAGCGTTCCCCCAAGTCTCCCGATAAAAATGGTACCTCACTTGTGTGGGTAGGCCTAGCGCCCGCGACAGGATATGCCCCAAAACACGACATGGACACATCACATTTTCAGAAAGAAAACAGAGCTGTTTTTTACTAAGTGCCTGGCTGTGGATTTTGGCCTCTAGCTCAGCCGGCACCTGGGGAAACCTAGCAAACCTGCACATTTTTGAAAACTAGACACCTAGGGGAATCCAAGATGGGGTGACTTGTGGGGCTCTGACCAGGTTCTGTTACCCAGAATCCTTTGCAAACCTCAAAATTTGGCAAAAAAAACACTTTTTCCTGTCATTTCGGTGACGGAAAGTTCTGGAATCTAAGAGGAGCGACAAATTTCCTTCCACCCAGCATTCCCCCTAGTCTTCCGATAAAAATGGTACCTCACTTGTGTGGGTAGGCCTAGCGCCCGTGTCAAGATATGCCCCAAAACACAACGTGGACACATCACATTTTCTGAAAGAAAACAGAGCTATTTTTTACTAAGTGCCTAGCTGTGGATTTTGGCCTCTAGCTCAGCCGGCACCTGGGGAAACCTAACAAGCCTGCGCATTTCTGAAAACTAGACACCTAGGGGAATCCAAGATGGGGTGACTTGTGGGGCTCTGACAAGGTTCTGTTACCCAGAATCCTTTGCAAACCTCAAAATTTGGCCAAAAAAATACTTTTTCCTGTCATTTCGGTGACAGAAAGTTCTGGAATCTGAGAGGAGCCACAAATTCCCTTCCACCCAACGTTCCCCCAAGTCTCCCGATAAAAATGGTACCTCACTTGTGTGGGTAGGCCTAGCGCCCGCGACAGGATATGCCCCAAAACACGACATGGACACATCACATTTTGAGAAAGAAAACAGAGCTGTTTTTTACTAGGTGCCTAGCTGTGGATTTTGGCCTCTAGCTCAGCCGGCACCTGGGGAAACCCAGCAAACCGGTGCATTTTTTAAAACTAGACACCTAGGGGAATCCAAGATGGTGTGACTGGTGGGGCTCTGACCAGGTTCTGTTACCCAGAATCCTTTGCAGACCTCAAAATTTGGCAAAATAAAACACTTTTTCCTGTCATTTCGGTGAAAGAAAGTTCTGGAATCTGAGAGGAGCCACAAATTTCCTTCCACCCAGTGACCCCCAAGTCTCCAGATAAAAATGGTACCTCACTTGTGTGGGTAGGCCGAGCGCCCGCAACAGGATATGCCCCAAAACACGACGTGGACACATCACATTTTCAGAAAGAAAACAGAGCTGTTTTTTACTAAATGCCTAGCTGTGGATTTTGACCTCTAGCTCAGCAGGCACCTGGGTAAACCTAGCAAACCTGCGCATTTTTTAAAACTAGACACCTAGGGGAATCCAAGATGGGGTGACTTGTGGGGCTCTGACCAGGTTCTGTTTCCCAGACTCCTTTGCAAACCCCAAAATTTGGCAAAACAAACACTTTTTCCTGTCATTTCGGTGACAGAAAGTTCTGGAATCTGAGAGGAGCCACAAATTTCCTTTCACCCAACGTTCCCCCAAGTCTCCCGATAAAAATGGTACCTCACTTGTGTGGGTAGGCCTAGCGCCCGCGACAGGATATGCCCCAAAACACGGCATGGACACATCACATTTTCAGAAAGAAAACAGAGCTGTTTTTTACTAAGTGTCTAGCTGTGGATTTTGGCCTCTAGCTCAGCCGGCACCTGGGGAAACGTAGCACACCTGCGCACTTTTGAAAACTAGACACCTAGGGGAATCCAAGATGGGGTGAATTGTGGGGCTCTGACCAGGTTCTGTTACCCAGAATCCTTTGCAAACCTCAAACTTTGGCAAAAAAAACACTTTTTCCTGTCATTTCGGTGACAGAAAGTTCTGGAATCTGAGAGGAGCCCCAAATTTCCTTCCACCCAGTGTTTCCCCAAGTCTCCAGATAAAAATGGTACCTCACTTGTGTGGGTAGGGCGAGCGCCCGCAACAGGATATGCCCCAAAACACGACATGGACACATCACATTTTCAGAAAGAAAACAGAGCTGTTTTTTACTAAGTGCCTAGCGGTGGATTTAGGCCTCTAGCTCAGCTGGCACCATGGGAAACGTAGCAAACCTGCGCATTTTTGAAAACTAGACACCTAGGGGAATCCAATATGGGGGGAATTGTGGGGCTCTGACCAGGTTCTGTTACCCAGACTCCTTTGCAAACCTCAAAATTGGGCTAAAAAGGCACTTTTTCCTGTCATTTCGGTGACAGAAAGTTCTGGAATCTGAGAGGAGCCACAAATTTCCTTCCACCCAGTGTTCCCCTAAATCTCCTGATAAAAATGGTACCTCACTTGTGTGGGTAGACTAGCACCCGCGACATGATATGCCCCAAAACACGACGTGGACACATCACATTTTCAGAAATAAAACAGAGCTGTTTTTTACTAAGTGCCGAGCTGTGGATTTTGGCCTCTAGCTCAGCCGGCACCTGGGGAAACCTAGCAAACCGGTGCATTTTTGAAAAATAGACACCTAGGGGAATCCAAGATGGGGTGACTTGTGGGGCTCTGACCAGGTTCTGTTAACCAGAATCCTTTGCAAACTTCAAAATTTGGCAAAAAAAACACTTTTTCCTGTCATTTCGGTGACAGAAAGTTCTGGAATCTGAGAGGAGCCACACATTTCCTTACACCCAGCGTTCCCCCAAGTCTCCCGATAAAAATGGTACCTCACTTGTGTGGGTAGGCCTAGCGCTCGCGACAAGATATGCCCCAAAACACGACGTGGACACATCACATTTTCAGAAAGAAAACAGAGCTGTTTTTTACTAAGTGCCTAGCTGTGGATTTTGGCCTCTAGCTCAGCCGGCAGCTGGGGAAACCTAGCAAACCTGCACATTTTTGAAAACTAGACACCTAGGGGAATCCAAGATGGGGTGACTTGTGGGGCTCTGACCAGGTTCTGTTACCCAGAATCCTTTGCAAACCTCAAAATGTGGCCAAAAAAACACTTTTTCCTGTCATTTCGGTGACAGAAAGTTCTGGAATCTTAGAGGAGCAACAAATTTCCTTCCACCCAGTGTTCCCCCTAGTCTCCAGGTAAAAATGGTACCTCACTTGTGTGGGTACGGTGAGCGCCCGCAACAGGATATGTCCCAAAACACGACGTGGACACATCACATTTTCAGAAAGAAAACAGAGCTGTTTTTACTAAGTGCCCAGCTGTGGATTTTGGCCTCTAGCTCAGCAGACACCTGTGGAAACCTAGAAAACCTGCGCATTTTTTAAATCTAGACACCTAGGGGAATCCAAGATGGGGTGACTTGTGGGGCTCTGCCCAGGTTCTGTTACCCAGACTCCTTTGCAAACCTCAAAATTTGGCCAAAATAAAACTTTTTCCTATCATTTCGGTGACAGAAAGTTCTGGAATCTGAGAGGAGCGACAAATTTCCTTCCACCCAGCATTCCCCCTAGTCTTCCGATAAAAATGGTACCTCACTTGTGTGGGTAGGCCTAGCGCCCGTGTCAAGATATGCCCCAAAACACGATGTGGACACATCACATTTTCAGAAAGAAAACAGAGCTATTTTTTACTAAGTGCCTAGCTGTGGATTTTGGCCTCTAGCTCAGCCGGCACCTGGGGAAACCTAACAAACCTGCGCATTTCTGAAAACTAGACACCTAGGGGAATCCAAGATGGGGTGACTTGTGGGGCTCTGACCAGGTTCTGTTACCCAGAATCCTTTGCAAACCTCAAAATTTGGCCAAAAAAATACTTTTTCCTGTCATTTCGGTGACAGAAAGTTCTGGAATCTGAGAGGAGCCACAAATTTCCTTCCACCCAACGTTCCCCCAAGTCTCCCGATAAAAATGGTACCTCACTTGTGTGGGTAGGCCTAGCGCCCGCGACAGGATATGCCCCAAAACACGACATGGACACATCACATTTTCAGAAAGAAAACAGAGCTGTTTTTTACTAGGTGCTGATAGAGCGGTCCGTACTAATAATTTACCTGTATTCGGACGCTCTTTAGGCCGATGAATCTTTTGACTAAGTGGGAACTCTCTGTACTCTTAATCAATCAATTCCATTAAAATCAATAATCAATAACGAACATAAGCAATACCTTGATCGACATAACACTTAATCCAGAATACATTTCGGCGAACCCTGACCTTTCAGTCAGGAATAACCACACCAGTTTATTCAAAGTTAGTGAATTTATTTCCCTATATTAACAAAGCTAGCACAATATAGATGTGTCTCAACACCAAATGATAAACATAAATGAACATTCATAGCTGTCCATAGCGGCGAAACACGTGTAATCTATGTAGCATTTGAATAACAAGGCATTCGATAATAGCAATGCAAATCACTAACACAATAATCTGTAACAAACTAATTGCATACATTTAGTCAGCATAACAAGATCTCAAATTGCATCGTGCGACATATGGAATCCTCGACTAACCTCAAATTAGCATCGGCATGTGAGACTTCATGCGAAAACAATTTAGCAACATTAATTTAGAAAAACTCCTAACTAGGGCTCTTATCAAAATCAGCAGTTGGTTACCTAAAGGAAACACAATGCAATTTTACAATTTCCTTTCATATTTACCAATTACGATCAGCAATCAAGGAAGTCTTCGTCTCACAGGTACCGTTCTTCGGTCAACATGGGTACCGTTTCGATCGACATAGGACGGGGCAAAGGGGCAGGGGTGGACTGGGCAATTGCCTCACGGCGGCAAGGTAAAACTACTACTTCATGCAAAGGGATCAAATCAAAGTTAAAGTCTCTAGGGCCAGAATCATTTAAAGTCTCTTTCTCTCGATTAGAGAAGGCATCAAAGTCTCTTTCAAAATGGCGTCGCAGCAAAGTGGGCCATAATAGCTGCAATGTCCGAATGTTCATAATCGCGGGCAAATGGCTACCTTCTTCTCGTACACCTGATTTTTATAGACAACAGTCCGAATCCAGTAGGGTCTCCATTGGAGGGTTCATAGGTTAGCTTTAAATTGACCAATCAAAAACGACAGTTCTCAAGCTTTTACTTAAGCATACATTATCCTTGGAGATGGGTACGCAAGTTGCAACATAGTCTACCAATTAGCTCACTTTCAGAGCCTCCATTGTCCGCACCTGCAAATCGACCTTGAAGTAAAGAGAAAATATGCCAGGCTGGCACGAAACCTTAAGATAAGCATGTGAACGGTTTCTGTGGAAAAGTACAGCTTCAAGCAAAAATACACGTTTATTAGCACAGTGGAAAAATACGAGCATCTAAACCGTGAGACCAGGCAACTAGGCCAAAGCCTCCGCTAAAGTAATGCTAAGCTAAAACATTTCAAACAAGCAAATCGTAGCACACGTTTATGATTATGTCGGATTAGTGCAATTCTGATACACCACGTTATATAAAGCACGCTTATAAATGATGGCAAACTACCCTGAGGGCACATTTTGTCCCCGTACAATCTTTATTAGTTCGGTTAAAGTCACACATGATTATTTCAGCACTACGTTTAAGCGTTAATAAATCAAAACCTTCATTTTCTGCTTCATCAATCCCTCCTCTGATGACTACTTGTCATCACACCAAATCATGCCCACAAATTTTATTCCATTAAAATTCTGTCTGTTCCCTTCTTCTTTTAGTTCCCCTAGTTTGCGCTTTGTATTCTTCTGCCATTCTTTTCATAATTTTCTCTTCTTTTCTTCTTTTAATTCTTTCCATAATCATTATTATCCCCCTCTTTATTCCCCAAATTCCAAATACACAAATTATTACTATTAATATTCCTTCTACTATTTTCAATAGTATCCCATTCCAAATTCCCCCAATCCAATGTCCCACTGAAGCAAGTCCCTTTCCAACCTTCTCCCACACTCCTGGTTCTTTCAATTCCTTCAAATCTGCACTTTCTTTTGTTAGATTAGCAAGCATAGTTTTAATCTTCACACTATTGTCGGGTATATAGGTACAACAGTGTCGTGCACCAAGCATTTTGCAAACGCCTCCATCCTTTGCTAAAAGAATGTCTAAAGCAAGCCTATTTTGAAGAGTCATAGCTCTTTCCGCTGCAAGTTCAGCATCTATCAGGATTATAGCACCTGAAAACTTTGTCAACATGTTATCCACTATAGTAGACAACTTTCTTATTTTGATGGAATTCAACACAACTCCCAATGAAGGAATCATGGCTCCAAATATATCTCCTACCACAGCAGCTGCGGTCTCTCTTTTCTGGATACGATGGGATCCAGGTGTCTTTTGAATCATCGATACGTCATCCAGTTGATAAACCTTTGGGAACACTATACCAAAATAACATCTCCCCCACCATCCCTTTGGAAGACGATAATAGGCATTATACCCACAAATGTAATATACCCCTGGAATGACAGGGTCAAGTCCGTTCATCATGAATGTCCATTTGGCCTTAAAGATAAACGTATGTTTACACTCACTCGCTCCTACAAAAATGTTGTCATAATAGGATTCACCTCGATATATACAAAATTTCCCTACATGCCAAGCATCTAAAGCTATTTTCCCTTGTGTCTTTATAGCAGCAAAATCATAATTATCTACTGAAGTCCTCTTATGTAGCTCTTTTTCTAATTTCGCCTTCATTTGTGCCCTTCTATCATCTGTGCGATCTAAAAAGCTTATTTCTACTGCAGAGAGTGAACAGGTAAGATTTTCCCTATGAGCGTGAGCCGTTTCAAAAGGTTGCATTGGCTCGAAAAATTCCCTCATTATCTTAGCATCCCAATCTTTAGCAATCTGGCTTAGCTGCGCTATTATAGGAACATAAGCAAAGGTAACATCATAATTCGAGTAAAAATACTGTATGTTAGTTTGACCATAAAACCTAGACATTACTATACTACATGTAATCCCGTATGTAAGAGGCATGTGGTGATAAGTCACCCCTTCCTTTACTGATGTCGGTATCTGTGTACACACATAACAATCCTTCGCATCCATAGTCTCAACATACTCTGTTAGCAAGCGATAGAAAACCTTATACGAAAGCTCTTTCTTATCGTGCAAGAGCCTCTCATCCAATGCTAGTCTTTTCAATGGGGTTAGTTCAGTGACAGTAACAGGAGCAAAAGTAGAAGCCTCAATATTCTCATTCTCACCCTTTCCATGCATTCCAAGCACAATTGCCATTATTATTAGTACACATGTAATTACCAAGCCTATACACACATATTTACAATATTTCTTTCTATTATTTTGCGTAGCGTACCTAGTCATGATCTGTATAGAATCAGAGAGCTAGAAGCACATATAAATGAAACTATTTAGCAATTTAGTTACAAAGCTGAACGAGCACAATGTTCACACCGATTTCTTCAAAAGGCCGGTCACTTATCGGTTAGCAGCATTTGTCTCAATTCGGCAATAACACAGTCTTTATCGGTTTAGCAAGTGTCTCATCCGGTTTAGCAATGTCTCAGCTGGTTGTTTGTTTCACGTTAGATTGTAGCGAGCAATATCATTTATTACTCTTTCAATCGACAGAGTCTATGAAACTTTTCTTTTCTATTGGTATCTCTTCTTCTTCTTCGTTCTCGATGCTTAGAGATACGAACTCGTCAGTCCAATCGTCATTGACTGCATATGCCCACTCAGGACCGGAATATCTCCTGTTTGGTGTCCTTTTCCTTTTCAATTTTGCTTCTCTTTTCGATTCTGCTTCGCTGGTACTTTCCTCTTTTGTCAAGTCTTTTTCTTCACTTGACGTTGGTACCACGACAGACACTTCCTTTCTTTTCTCTTTCACTTTTGGCCTTCCTCCGTCGTTTAAACCTTCTCCAGTCTTTTGTTTTACTGGTGATATACTTAGTCTCCTCTTTGCACCGTGTCCATTCGATGGACCTGCGACCTTTTCTGTAGAAGTTTGAACCTTTTCGTTCTGTTCTGCCTTGTCCCCTCCTTCTGGGGAATCAATCACGTTCTCTTTTTCTTTCTCTGTATCGTCTGCTTCTGGGAAAGCCCTCCTCTGATCGGGCTCTCCTGCTTTTTCACCTTCTCCGAGCCCTTCGTCACCGTTACTTTCGTCAGGCTCTTTATCACTTTCAGCTGCTTCAGGTTCCTTGTCACCTTCAGCTGCTTCAGGCTTTTTGCTACCCTCAGCTGCTTCAGGTTGTTTGTCACCTTCAGCTTCTTCGTCGCTGTCTGAACTTTCTCCTTGGTCTTCCCCAAGTGAGTCGGACTCTTCGCCCTCCAATAATATCTCTCTCTCTCCTGCTTCTGCCTGTTCGCTTTCAGTTCGGTTTTGTTCTGTCTCAGCACTCAGCACTGTTTTATCAGGCACTGGCAGTTTCAGCGCTTCAACTTCCTCATCTGTGGGACACAACACCTTCTTTGTGTGACTGGCGTGAATCCAGTTGGGAACCCCCGCACACTTCACAGCGGTAGTTGTCGTCAGGATCACTTGGAAAGGGCCTTTCCAACGGGGTTCCAGACACGACTTTCTCACGTGCTTCTTTACCACGACCCAGTCACCTGCTTTCAGTGCGTGTCCTGGACCTTGTATCGGTGGCAAGGTGGTCGCTTCCACCTGGTGAGAGAAAGAGCGAACCACGTCAGCCAGACCTTTGCAGTAGTCTAACACCATATCATCTGTAATATTCAAAAGCGCGTTTGCAGGAACTGCAGGAAGTCTCATAGCCCTGCCCATGAGAATTTCATGCGGAGACAATCCAGTCTTTCTATCGGGAGTATTTCTCATTGACATTAGTACTAAGGGCAATGCGTCAGGCCATTTCAAATTTGTCGATGCACATATTTTCGCCATTCTCGATTTCAGCGTACCATTCATCTGCTCCACCAGTCCTGAGGCTTCAGGGCGATAGCTACAGTGCAGTTTTTGCTCAATGTTCAGCGCTTCGCAGAGTAACTTTATCACCTCGTTATTGAAGTGACTTCCCCTATCTGATTCTAAAGAGATCGGGAATCCGAAACGTGGTATCAACTCCCTCAACAATAGCTTGGCAACTGTAAGGCTGTCATTTCTACGTGTGGGGTATGCCTCAATCCAGTGACTAAAAATGCACACAATCACCAACACATATTTCAGACCTCCATGCACAGGCATTTCAATGAAGTCCATCTGCATTCGACTAAAAGGCCCGCTTGCCCTACCAATGTGGCTCGCGTTCACAACTGTTCCCTTTCCTGGGTTCATCTGCTGGCAAGTGACACATCGATGGCAAACTGCTTCTGCAGCTTGACGAAATCTGGGGTTAAACCAATCAGTTTTGAACAATCTTATCATGGCATCTCTCCCTAGGTGAGCCTGCCCATGATAGAACCGCGCAAGCTGTGATAAGAGACTGTTTGGCAAAACAAATTTTCCTTCATGTGAAACCCATAACTCGTCTTGTCTCTTTATACATTGTGATTTAATCCAGGAATCTCTTTCATCCTCCCTGACATTATTTTGTAATGCTTTCAGTTCATCTATTGTATCTACGACCTTCAAGGCAAATGCTTCAGCTGGTTCGAGTTCTGGTTCATTTATCGAATTCCATTCGTCCCTGAGTAATATACAGTTCAAGGCACAAACTCTTGCGACTTGATCCGCATATGCGTTTCCCAGAGAAACATAGTCCTGTCCTTTCGTGTGAGCACTGCACTTTACTACTGCAACTTCGGCTGGCACTTGAATGGCGTGTAACAATTCCCTTATCCTCTCCCCGTTCTTCACTGGGGATCCTGAAGAAGTCAGGAACCCTCTCTGTGACCATAGTTGTCCAAAGTCATGCACAATCCCAAACCCGTATTGACTATCAGTGTAAATGGTGACTTTCATCAATGCAGACAGTTGACATGCTCTTGTAAGGGCTACAAGTTCTGCCACTTGTGCAGAATAGACTCCTTGAAGCCATCCCGCTTCCAAGACCCCTGTTACAGTACATACAGCATATCCTGCTTTCAAAATCCCCATCCCGTCTCTTAGACATGAACCATCAACAAAAAGAATTTGGTCATTTTCATCAAGCTTAGTATCCTTGATGTCCGGTCGAGGTTTTGTACAAAATTCAGTCACCTGAAGACAGTCATGCTCGACGTCTTCAGCGTTCTCAATTTCGGCATTTTCTCCAGGGAGCAAGGTTGCTGGATTCAACGTAGTGCACCTTTTCAGCTGCACATTCGGTGAGCCCAGAATTATCGTTTCATACCTTGTGAGTCTTGCTCCAGTCATGTGCTGCGTTCGGGAGCGGGTCAAAAGTATCTCAACTGAGTGAGGGACCATGACTGTTACTGGGTGTTCCATCACTATACCTTCACTCTGAGTGAGGCTGATACCAACTGCTGCTACGGCGCGCAAACACCCTGGAAGTGCTGCTGCGACCGGATCCAAGGTAGCTGAAAAATATGCTACTGGTCGGTTTACGCCACCATGGGCTTGAGTCAAGACAGACAGAGAACATGCATCACGTTCATGACAAAACAATGTGAAAGGCTTTGTGTAGTCAGGCATACCTAAAGCTGGAGCCCTGCACATGCATTCTTTCAATTCAACAAAAGCATCCATCTCATCTCCTTTCAGCTCAATTTGATCCAAGGCATCCTTCTGGGTCAGTTTCAGTAAAGGCTTTGCTAGAGTCGAGAAGTTGGGAATCCACTGGCGACAGTAGCCCACCATTCCCAAAAACTTCCTCACCTCCCTCCTTGTCTTTGGTGGACTCATTTGGAGTACGCTTGTTATTCTTTCCTTCATTATTCTCCGTGACCCTTTCTCTATCTGGTGACCCAAGTATTTCACTTTCTTCTGACAGAACTGTAATTTGGAAGGAGACACCTCATGTCCATTCCTTCCCAAATGATTCAACAGAGCAATGGTATCGGCTGTGCAGCCACTTTCCGTCTTCGATGCAACCAGTAAGTCATCAATGTACTGTACTAGGGTTGACTCGAATGGCAATTCTAATGCTTCCAAATCTTTCTTTAGAACCTGATTGAATATTGACGGTGACTCAGAAAACCCTTGAGGAATTCGACACCAACTGTATACTCTGTCCAGGAATTTGAAACAAAAGAGGAATTGGCTGTCCTCATGAAGAGGCACAGAAAAGAATGCTTGTGACAAATCGATGACTGAGAACCATTCGGCATCGCAAGGAATTTGAAACATTATCACAGCTGGATTCGGCACGACAGGGCAGCATTTGACTATGATGTCATTTATTTTCCTCAAGTCCTGCACAAGTCGGACCTTTCCGCTTGGCTTCATTAGTCCCATTATTGGTGAATTACATGGACTGCTTAACACTTCTTTCAGTACTCCCTGTCTTACAAATTCATCAATAAGTTGAGCAACTTTCATGTGGGTATCTTGTGGCATGTGGTATTGTGGGGTCTGGGGAAAGATTGCATTGGGCTTTACAGCCACTTTCACTGGTTCCACTCCTTTCATCAATCCCACCTCTTTCCCAGTCATGTCCCACACTTCCTTTCCGACTGTCTCTCGTAATTCAGCTGGAATATCTTCTTCAGTTATCATCGGGAAAAGACAAATCAGAGGATACTCTTCATCTACAGTTTCCATCTCATCCCCCTCTACACTGTCCTCCTTTTCCCCATCACTGCTCGTCTGGATTGTTATTCCTTCGTTCGAACACATGATCGAACAACCCAATTTGCACAATAGGTCTCTTCCTAACAGGGCTATCGGGCTTGAGTCACATACCACAAACTGATGTACCCCTTGATAGTTACCGATGCTGACTGGTACCGGATCTGTTATTGGGTTCGTCAGGTGCCTGTTTGCTACTCCCACCACTTGAACTGTCCTCCCTGAGAGTGGCAAATTTGGTACTTCACTGCTCTTAACAGTTGAACGTGTTGCTCCCGTGTCAACCAAGAACGAGACACGATGACCCATTACTCTTCCCTCTACATACGGACCCTTTTGATCAACTTCCAAGGATGCTGCAAGCACACAATCTCCTTCTTCTTCTGAACTTTCACTCTCCCATACATTGTTTATTCCACTCTCACTGTGTAATGGGAACTGTTGTACTGTGCCATTTGTACTCATTACCTGACCCGAGACCTGTGGAGGAACCATCACTTGCTGCTGACTCATTGGTGCCAATGGTATTTGCATTTGCTGATTAGGTACCATAGGTAGCTGCTGTTGCATCGGCTGCATTTGCGTCATCTGCATACGAGGCATCTGCATCTGCTGCGGCTGCATAGGTTGTAACCCCTGCAATTGATTTACGGTCTGAAAATTTGGGCTTGGACCTCTCATTTTCTGTCCCCTCATTGTCTGAAATGCATTGACATCATTGTTTTGCTGACCAACACCTGCACCTGCACCTTCCTGCACCACCATCGGGCACTCGCGTTTCCAATGACCGACAATTCCGCACACGTGACACGGCATCACCTTCTTCATTGCCTGCACACCCGTCACAACAGTGTTCAAATCCGGACCATTATTCACAAAACCTCCTCTGCCTCTGCCTCTAGGCTGTGGCTGAAATGCCATGTTTCCCTGCAACTGCGGCTGCGGTTGCGGTACCTGCTGTTGGAACCCTTGCATCCCTTGCAAACCCTGCAAACCTTGTAAACCTGTTTGAGCTGCCTTAAGCTGCATCATCATCACCTTCTCTTTCAACTTTTTCTGTTTCACTTCGATTTCGTTGCTACAGTATTTCGCATAATTCAACACCTCATCAATCGGTTTCGATTGCCAACAAATCAAATGCGACTTTATCATCTGACTTATCTCTGGCCTCAGCCCTTCCACAAATCTGAAGACAAAATGGAGCATGTCCTTCGCCTCTATTGTTTCCGTGCCACTGTAATTCTTGAACGCCTTCAACAACCTCTCATAGTAACTATGAATCGATTCTTTAGTCTCTTGGGCAGTTCGATCAATCTTCTGCCAATCCACGTTTTTCGCGGGTACCTTTGTTTTCAAATGCTCAATCACCTTATAGTACAAACCCATCACCATAGGTGATGGTGCGCCCGTCTCCCTGTCTCTCTCTGGTTCACTTGCCGGCCAACCTACCGCTCTTTTGCAATCCTCCCACAAATCTGCCGGAACCACAATCTCAAAGAGAGTGTTCAGGTCCTCCCAGAGACATTTTGCAAGCTTCACAAACCTATCAGTCTGTTGATACCATTCAATCGGCTTCTCTCTCAGTTTGGGAAAATCGTCCGTAAAAGACTGAATGTCACTCCTGTGCCATGGTACATGTACTAATTTTCCCCCTGCAGTCTCCCTCATTGGTAACATTGTTACTGTATCACTACTCTGCGGTCTTTTCTCATTGTGCTCTGTAGCACTGTCCCTCCTCTTTTCCTTTCTCTTTACCCACCTGCTTTCCCATTTGTCTAAGCACCTCCACACCTGTGCACTCTGCAGCAATTCTCTAAGGTGTGTCTTCATGCCTGCTGACCTCATGTGTTCAAAATCTGTGGGCCCAAAATCCAACCTGTAGCTCCTGCTCAAATGTTTCATCTTGTCTATGTCAACCCCGTTTCTGTCAGCTGCTTCTTGCAGACTCTTATGTACCTTGTTCACTTCCTTCGTAATCCTGGGACATAGATACCTCAGCTCTTCTTCTGTGTAGGACTCTAACCTGTTCACACCCATGGTCCCTTCCACCAATTCTTGTGCTTCCATGTTCAACCTGACCCTATTCATATAGTCTTCTCCTTTCCCACTGGCTGAACTTTGTGTGGAATTCAAACTGTTGAACCACTGTGTCAGCTGTTGTGCATTCAACCCGATCAGCGTGGCATTCACATCGACTGCCATTGATGGTTGCGGCAACTTTTCAGTATTCGATGTTAAAGGTATTATCAGTGGGGGGCTCGACCTCACTAGTGTCGATTGAGCACATACGGGACTAAACTCCATCAAGGATCCAGACCCAGTTGGCTGAGCCGCTATCGGAGTTATCCCTGGAGTGTTTTCTATGCACCTCCTTTCGGTCCCATTCTGCAGCATTGATCCCTGACCGCTCAGACCCAAGTTAGGCTGACTATACAAAGGTACCGGTGGACCTACAGTAATGGGTAGTGATATCGCGTCTGGGTTCTGTCCATTTCCCATGTTCTGTGGCATGTTCATGCCCACACCATGGGTCATCATTGCCGACATGCCCATCTGACACCCCGTCATCTGAGCATGTGCGTTTCCTCCCTGCACCTGCTTCTGGGGCAGCATAAACTGAGTTGATTCAGCTTGTCCCATTGTTTGGTTGTAACCATTCTGTCCTCCCCTTACGGTTGGGTCCATAACCATTCCTGTACTATTGTCGCTGCTGTAATACCCTGGCATCTGCGGCTGATAATTTTCTGCTGGTTTCAACATGGGCACATCTGGATATATTCTCCTAACCTGCGGTATCTGCGGGGTAAACAATAAACTCGGGTCCTTAGATCCCGATGACGCTCCTGAACTCTGGGTTTCACTGTTCTGTACCGATGCCGGAGGGGCAGAACTGGTACTTGGACCCTGTCCATCCTCCGCATAAGGTGGTGGACGGTCGTTCAGCAATTGCATTATTAGCTCCTCATCCTCTAACTCCTCTTCTCTTCTCAACTTTTCCTCGTCCTCTCTATCCTTGGAACACTTCCTGTCTGTCTTACAGGTAGCTTTCTTCCCTGTCTCCTCTTCTTCCTTAGTAATTGCTGGAAACAATTTTATCCCCTGCAATACATCTGACCTCCACACCTTCTGTGCATTATCCCATCTAGCATCCGCTAGTGTCTTTTCTACCTTTCTCATCCTGGTCTCAAACTTCTTTTGCTGTTGCTGTCTGGCCATTAGTTCCCAAATCGCTAAAGCCTCAAACTGGGCTGGCCTTGGAGGCACCTTCATGTCGTACATCGTGAATCTCAAATTCTCTAGGATCCTTATATTGAATGTCCCATGTATCGGGAACGCTACGCTCCCATGTTTCTCTGTCAGTTTGTGCCATTGCTTTAGCTAAAGACACGGAGCTACCCCCTTCTCTTCCATTACAATGTAAGGTGGTGTACCCTCGGGCGGCGTCTCCTCTCCTACGCTCGCTTTAATGTAAGACTCCCACTTCATCGCACTCCTAAATGCTTTAAAGAATTTCATTTTCTCGTCTTTTATTCCACAAAGTTTGTAATCAATAGGTGACTTTAATTCCCGGAATACTCTTCGCTTGCCTTTCCCCTTCCAATCGAGCCCCACGGACTGCGTCCAATCCGTGCGCGACCCTTCTCTCTAACCAACCTATCCCAGCGCGGCTCCTAGTGACGTCACACTCACACACACTGCGGCTGACAAAGCCTCGCGGCTAGTCTTCCTTCACTCAGCCCCTCTCGTAACAACTTCTTGCATGTATCGCGAGCTACCAAAAATAAAACAGATCTGTCGGTTTACTACAGGAAGGGTAACACAGTCGCTTCAGGACCTTAGGGACCTTTCACTAGCCTCGGCCGCTATTCCGTCTTTCTCAGTCCCCACGTTCGCAAGCAAATCTGACCCGCAGACCTACTCTCAACTTGTCAATGATCTATTCTAGTGCACTTAGAATCTTGTCAAAGCCCGAAGTCGAAGTTTCTTTCACTCCCTAACACACGTACCGACTCGTTGACCACGCCCGATCAACCTACTAAACCGCCCAGACCACAACATGGATCAACATACTCCGGAGTCTCTTGACCTCGCAGGGCCCGTCTCAACAACAACAACCATGTGGACCTTTTTATGCACAAAGCGCCACACGCACATGAAGTTCGACGACTTCCCTACTCTCACACTCGGAGCCGCACCTCCGTTATTTCTATGAAGTTCGACGACTTCTCTACTTCTACACTCGGAGTCGCACCTCCGCTATCCTTAAAAAAAGAAAAATCCTCGCAACCTTTTCACACACCCTGCGGCAATAAGCTGTGCAAGCGCAAAACCCTAACTTCACTCATACCATCACTAGTTCCGCCAACGCTGATTCCACTTCTCCGTTCTCTCCATTCGCAAGCTCCGAGATCCCGGGAAAGTCGCGGTGGACCTAGCCCATCATCATTCTGTCAATCTATTTTACCCAAGAAAAATCTAACTCAACTTATCAAGTGGGGTCTCAAAATGCGTAACCGTTAATCCAACACCATGTACTCTAGGAATACAGGGTCCCAAAAGACGAAACCATCCTCTGCTACCATCTACTGATAGAGCGGTCCGTACTAATAATTTACCTGTATTCGGACGCTCTTTAGGCCGATGAATCTTTTGACTAAGTGGGAACTCTCTGTACTCTTAATCAATCAATTCCATTAAAATCAATAATCAATAACGAACATAAGCAATACCTTGATCGACATAACACTTAACAATTAATCCAGAATACATTTCGGCGAACCCTGACCTTTCAGTCAGGAATAACCACACCAGTTTATTCAAAGTTAGTGAATTTATTTCCCTATATTAACAAAGCTAGCACAATATAGATGTGTCTCAACACCAAATGATAAACATAAATGAACATTAATAGCTGTCCATAGCGGCGAAACAAGTGTAATCTATGTAGCATTTGAATAACAAGGCATTCGATAATAGCAATGCAAATCACTAACACAATAATCTGTAACGAACTAATTGCATACATTTAGTCAGCATAACAAGATCTCAAATTGCATCGTGCGTCATATGGAATCCTCGTCTAACCTCAGATTAGCATCGGCATGTGGGACTTCATGCGAAAACAATTTAGCAACATTAATTTAGAAAAACTCCTAACTAGGGCTCTTATCAAAATCAGCAGTTGGTTACCTAAAGGAAACACAATGCAATTTTACAATTTCCTTTCATATTTACCAATTACGATCAGCAATCAAGGAAGTCTTCGTCTCACAGGTACCGTTCTTCTGTCATCATGGGTACCGTTTCGATCGACATAGGACGGGGCAAAGGGGAAGGGGTGGACTGGGCAATTGGCTCACGGCGGCAAGGTAAAACTACTACTTCATGCAAAGGGATCAAATCAAAGTTAAAGTCTCTAGGGCCAGAATCATTTAAAGTCTCTTTCTCTCGATTAGAGAAGGCATCAAAGTCTCTTTCAAAATGGCATCGCAGCAAAGTGGGCCATAATAGCTGCAATGTCCGAATGTTCGTAATCGCGGGCAAATGGCTACCTTCTTCTCGTACACCTGATTTTTATAGACAACAGTCCGAATCCAGTAGGGTCTCCATTGGAGGGTTCATAGGTTAGCTTTAAATTGACCAATCAAAAACGACAGTTCTCAAGTTTTACTTAAGCATACATTATCCTTGGAGATGGGTACGCAAGTTGCAACATTGTCTACCAATTAGCTCACTTTCAGAGCCTCCATTGTCCGCACCTGCAAATCGACCTTGAAGTAAAGAGAAAATATGCCAGGCTGGCACGAAACCTTAAGATAAGTATGTGAACGGTTTCTTTGGAAAAGTACAGCTTCAAGCAAAAATACACATTTATTAGCACAGTGGAAAAATACGAGCATCTAAACCGTGAGACCAGGCAACTAGGCCAAAGCCTCCGCTAAAGTAATGCTAAGCTAAAACATTTCAAACAAGCAAATCGTAGCACACGTTTATGATTATGTCGGATTAGTGCAATTCTGATACACCACGTTATATAAAGCACGCTTATAAATGATGGCAAACTACCCTGAGGGCACATTTTGTCCCCGTACAATCTTTATTAGTTCGGTTAAAGTCACACATGATTATTTCAGCACTACGTTTAAGCGTTAATAAATCAAAACCTTCATTTTCTGCTTCATCAGTGCCTAGCTGTGGATTTTGGCCTCTAGCTCAGCCGGCACCTGGGGAAACCCAGCAAACCGGTGCATTTTTTAAAACTAGACACCTAGGGGAATCCAAGATGGTGTGACTGGTGGGGCTCTGACCAGGTTCTGTTACCCAGAATCCTTTGCAGACCTCAAAATTTGGCAAAATAAAACACTTTTTCCTGTCATTTCGGTGAAAGAAAGTTCTGGAATCTGAGAGGAGCCACAAATTTCCTTCCACCCAGTGACCCCCAAGTCTCCAGATAAAAATGGTACCTCACTTGTGTGGGTAGGCCGAGCACCCGCAACAGGATATGCCCCAAAACACGACGTGGACACATCACATTTTCAGAAAGAAAACAGAGCTGTTTTTTACTAAATGCCTAGCGGTGGATTTAGGCCTCTAGCTCAGCTGGCACCATGGGAAACGTAGCAAACCTGCGCATTTTTGAAAACTAGACACCTAGGGGAATCTAATATGGGGGGAATTGTGGGGCTCTGACCAGGTTCTGTTACCCAGACTCCTTTGCAAACCTCAAAATTGGGCTAAAAAAGCACTTTTTCCTGTCATTTCGGTGACAGAAAGTTCTGGAATCTGAGAGGAGCCACAAATTTCCTTCCACCCAGTGTTCCCCTAAATCTCCTGATAAAAATGGTACCTCACTTGTGTGGGTAGACTAGCACCCGCGACATGATATGCCCCAAAACACGACGTGGACACATCACATTTTCAGAAATAAAACAGAGCTGTTTTTTACTAAGTGCCGAGCTGTGGATTTTGGCCTCTAGCTCAGCCGGCACCTGGGGAAACCTAGCAAACCGGTGCATTTTTGAAAAATAGACACCTAGGGGAATCCAAGATGGGGTGACTTGTGGGGCTCTGACCAGGTTCTGTGAACCAGAATCCTTTGCAAACTTCAAAATTTGGCAAAAAAAACACTTTTTCCTGTCATTTCGGTGACAGAAAGTTCTGGAATCTGAGAGGTGCCACAAATTTCCTTACACCCAGCGTTCCCCCAAGTCTCCCGATAAAAATGGTACTTCACTTGTGTGGGTAGGCCTAGCGCCCGCGACAGGATATGCCCCAAAACACGACGTGGACACATCACATTTTCAGAAAGAAAACAGAGCTGTTTTTTACTAAGTGCCTAGCTGTGGATTTTGGCCTCTAGCTCAGCCGGCACCTGGGGAAACCTAGCAAACCTGAACATTTTTGAAAACTAGACACCTAGGGGAATCCAAGATGGGGTGACTTGTGGGGCTCTGACCAGGTTCTGTTACCCAGAATCCTTTGCAAACCTCAACATTTGGCAAAAAAAACACTTTTTCCTGTCATTTCGGTGACAGAAAGTTCTGGAATCTTAGAGGAGCCACAAATTTCCTTCCACCCAGTGTTCCCCCTAGTCTCCAGGTAAAAATGGTACCTCACTTGTGTGGGTAGGGTGAGCGCCCGCAACAGGATATGTCCCAAAACACGACGTGGACACATCACATTTTCAGAAAGAAAACAGAGCTGTTTTTACTAAGTGCCCAGCTGTGGATTTTGGCCTCTAGCTCAGCAGGCACCTGGGGAAACCTAGAAAACCTGCGCATTTTTTAAATCTAGACACCTAGGGGAATCCAAGATGGGGTGAATTGTGGGGCTCTGCCCAGGTTCTGTTACCCAGAATCCTTTGCAAACCTCAAAATTTGGCCAAAATAAAACTTTTTCCTGTCATTTCGGTGACAGAAAGTTCTGGAATCTGAGAGGAGCCACAAATTTCCTTCCACCAAACGTTCCCCCAAGTCTCCCGATAAAAATGGTACCTCACTTGTGTGGGTAGGCCTAGCGCCCGCGACAGGATATGCCCCAAAACACGACATGGACACATCACATTTTCAGAAAGAAAACAGAGCTGTTTTTTACTAAGTGCCTAGCTGTGGATTTTGGCCTCTAGCTCAGCCGGCACCTGGGGAAACCTAGCAAACCTGCACATTTTTTAAAACTAGACACCTGGGGGAATCCAAGATGGGGTGACTTGTGGGGCTCTGACCAGGTTCTGTTACCCAGAATCCTTTGCAAACCTCAAAATTTGGCCAAAAAAACACTTTTTCCTGTCATTTCGGTGACGGAAAGTTCTGGAATCTAAGAGGAGCGACAAATTTCCTTCCACCCAGCATTCCCCCTAGTCTTCCGATAAAAATGGTACCTCACTTGTGTGGGTAGGCCTAGAGCCCGTGTCAAGATATGCCCCAAAACACGACGTGGACACATCACATTTTCTGAAAGAAAACAGAGCTATTTTTTACTAAGTGCCTAGCTGTGGATTTTGGCCTCTAGCTCAGCCGGCACCTGGGGAAACCTAACAAACCTGCACATTTCTGAAAACTAGACACCTAGGGGAATCCAAGATGGGGTGACTTGTGTGGCTCTGACCAGGTTCTGTTACCCAGAATCCTTTGCAAACCTCAAAATTTGGCAAAAAAAACACTTTTTCCTGTCATTTCGGAGACAGAAAGTTCTGGAATCTGAGAGAAGCCACAAATTTCCTTCCACCCAGTGTTCCCCCAAGTCTTCCGATAAAAATGGTACCTCACTTGTGTGGGTAGGCCTAGCGCCCGCAACAGGATATGCCCCAAAACACGACGAGGACACATCACATTTTCAGAAAGAAAACAGAGCTGTTTCTTGCTAAGTGCCTAGCTGTGGATTTTGGCCTCTTGCTCAGCCGCCTCCTGGGGAAACCTAGCAAATCTGTGCATTTTTGAAAACTAAACACCTAGGGGAATCCAAGATAGGGTGACTTGTGGGGCTCTGACCAGGTTCTGTTACCCAGAATCCTTTGCAAACCTCAAAATTTGGCAAAAAAAACACTTTTTCCTGTCATTTCGGTGACGGAAAGTTCTGGAATCTAAGAGGAGCGACAAATTTCCTTCCACCCAGCATTCCGCCTAGTCTTCCGATAAAAATGGTACCTCACTTGTGTGGGTAGGAATAGCGCCCGTGTCAATATGCCCCAAAACACGACGTGGACACATCACATTTTCTGAAAGAAAACAGAGCTATTTTTTACTAAGTGCCTAGCTGTGGATTTTGGCCTCTAGCTCAGCCGGCACCTGGGGAAACCTAACAAACCTGCGCATTTCTGAAAACTAGACACCTAGGGGAATCCAAGATGGGGTGACTTGTGGGGCTCTGACCAGGTTCTGTTACCCAGAATCCTTTGCAAACCTCAAAATTTGGCAAAAAAAACACTTTTTCCTGTCATTTCGGTGACAGAAAGTTCTGGAATCTTAGAGGAGCCACAAATTTCCTTCCACCCAGTGTTCCCCCTAGTCTCCAGGTAAAAATGGTACCTCACTTGTGTGGGTAGGGTGAGCGCCCGCAACAGGATATGTCCCAAAACACGACGTGGACACATCACATTTTCAGAAAGAAAACAGAGCTGTTTTTACTAGGTGCCCAGCTGTGGATTTTGGCCTCTAGCTCAGCAGGCACCTGGGGAAACCTAGAAAACCTGCGCATTTTTTAAATCTAGACACCTAGGGGAATCCAAGATGGGGTAACTTGTGGGGCTCTGCCCAGGTTCTGTTACCCAGAATCCTTTGCAAACCTCAAAATTTGGCCAAAATAAAACTTTTTCCTGTCATTTCGGTGACAGAAAGTTCTGGAATCTGAGAGGAGCCACAAATTTCCTTCCAACAAACGTTCCCCCAAGTCTCCCGATAAAAATGGTACCTCACTTGTGTGGGTAGGCCTAGCGCCCGCGACAGGATATGCCCCAAAACACGACATGGACACATCACATTTTCAGAAAGAAAACAGAGCTGTTTTTTACTAAGTGCCTGGCTGTGGATTTTGGCCTCTAGCTCAGCCGGCACCTGGGGAAACCTAACAAACCTGCACATTTTTGAAAACTAGACACCTAGGGGAATCCAAGATGGGGTGACTTGTGGGGCTCTGACCAGGTTCTGTTACCCCGACTCCTTTGCAAACCTCAAAATTTGGCAAAAAAAACACTTTTTCCTGTCATTTCGGTGAGAGAAAGTTCTGGAATCTGAGAGAAGCCACAAATTTCCTTCCACCCAGTGTTCCCCCAAGTCTTCCGATAAAAATGGTACCTCACTTGTGTGGGTAGGCCTAGCGCCCGCAACAGGATATGCCCCAAAACACGACATGGACACATCACATTTTCAGAAAGAAAACAGAGCTGTTTCTTGCTAAGTGCCTAGCTGTGGATTTTGGCCTCTTGCTCAGCCGCCTCCTGGGGAAACCTAGCAAATCTGTGCATTTTTGAAAACTAAACACCTGGGGGAATCCAAGATAGGGTGACTTGTGGGGCTCTGACCAGGTTCTGTTACCCAGAATCCTTTGCAAACCTCAAAATTTGGCAAAAAAAACACTTTTTCCTGTCATTTCGGTGACGGAAAGTTCTGGAATCTAAGAGGAGCGACAAATTTCCTTCCACCCAGCATTCCCCCTAGTCTTCTGATAAAAATGGTACCTCACTTGTGTGGGTAGGCCTAGCGCCCGTGTCAAGATATGCCCCAAAACACGACGTGGACACATCACATTTTCTGAAAGAAAACAGAGCTATTTTTTACTAAGTGCCTAGCTGTGGATTTTGGCCTCTAGCTCAGCCGGCACCTGGGGAAACCTAACAAACCTGCGCATTTCTGAAAACTAGACACTTAGGGGAATCCAAGATGGGGTGACTTGTGGGGCTCTGACCAGGTTCTGTTACCCAGAATCCTTTGCAAACCTCAAAATTTGCCCCAAAAAATACTTTTTCCTGTCATTTCGGTGACAGAAAGTTCTGGAATCTGAGAGGAGCCACAAATTTCCTTCCACCCAACGTTCCCCCAAGTCTCCCGATAAAAATGGTACCTCACTTGTGTGGGTAGGCCTAGCGCCCGCGACAGGATATCCCCCAAAACACGACATGGACACATCACATTTTCAGAAAGAAAACAGAGCTGTTTTTTACTAGGTGCCTAGCTGTGGATTTTGGACTCTAGCTCAGCCGGCACCTGGGGAAACCCAGCAAACCGGTGCATTTTTGAAAACTAGACACCTAGGGGAATCCAAGATGGTGTGACTGGTGGGGCTCTGACCAGGTTCTGTTACCCAGAATCCTTTGCAGACCTCAAAATTTGGCAAAATAAAACACTTTTTCCTGTCATTTCGGTGAAAGAAAGTTCTGGAATCTGAGAGGAGCCACAAATTTCCTTCCACCCAGTGACCCCCAAGTCTCCAGATAAAAATGGTACCTCACTTGTGTGGGTAGGCCGAGCGCCCGCAGCAGGATATGCCCCAAAACACGACGTGGACACATCACATTTTCAGAAAGAAAACAGAGCTGTTTTTTACTAAATGCCTAGCTGTGGATTTTGACCTCTAGCTCAGCAGGCACCTGGGGAAAC